>NW_009194562.1:0-5931 GCF_000690835.1 Fulmarus glacialis | reverse complement strand
CTCTTTTTTTTTATAGCAATGTTAGTCATTTCTTCCAGCAAGTATGGTTTAAAACAACTTCCATCATAAGATTTCCTGCAGAAGAAGCAGTATCAGCTTAAAATTTGTACTTCCTTCTGAAATTGTTTTTCAAGTCTCTTGTTGTAAGTTGTAAGAAAGACCGAAAAATATTCTTACTCTTTTTTTCCGGTGTCTCCTATGGTTTGACAGCAAGTCATATAGATGCAATTTTTCTTCTTCTCACATGTGTTCAGGTCCTGTGTCAGCATGGCAGGTATTTCCTATATCAGTTGGGATGGAAAATGGGAAAAGGGCAGGGGGATTCACCCAGGCATCGGTCCTGAAACTGGTTTTAACTTTGGTTGAAATGGAGTAGATTCCAGATTGACAGCATCCCTTTAATTAAGCAACGTAAAGCCATTGATTTAAAGCCTGCTGAAATCAATGGAAAGATGCCATGGATCTGGAGCAGGTCCAGTCTCATTTTGTGGTACAGAAATGGTGCTTCAACAATTTAAGAGCCTGGGGAGGCTGAATGAGAAGCACAACGAGTGACCTGCTACGTATTAGGTCAGCAGCAGGGAAGAATACAGGTTTGAGCTCAGCCCTCGCTGACTCGGGTGCTAATGAACGACCACGTTTTCCCTTCACGAAGTGTTACGGCAGAGCAGCTTTCATATTTTTCCTCCGAGTATCCCAGGGTGGCTTTGGAGAGGAAAGGAAAATCTATTTTGCCTGTAAACAGAGTACTGCGATGTTTGTTTAATGTCTTTGTTTACTTTGAAAGTTAGTCCCATACTAATGAATTTATAAAACCTACATTATCCATAAAACTGTCACTGGTGCAAAATTTAGTAATAACTCAGGTAATGTATTTAAACCACTAGTGAGTTTGCTCTATCCTTGAGTTGATAAATTACATAGCTTCATTTGGTAGGAATCAGCAATTTTATGTGGCAATTAATTTTAACGGCAATAGGGAGCCAAAGGACTAAACTTTTACCCTTGTTTTTTTCTGCACATGTATGGGAATATCCTAATGTTTAACGTTCGGGTTGCAGACCTGGGAAGCAGTGTGTGTGTGGAGGGAATGTCGCTTTGCAGGCATTACAGGCGTGCTGCTCCAGCTCACAATTCAACCTGCCAGTTAAACCATTTTGGGGATTTCTCATCTTTTAAAATACATGTCAAAAAGGCGGCAGATGGAAAAAAACATCTGTCCCCAGAATCTGTTTTGCTTTACCCCCTCATTTCTGCACAAACTTGCTGGTTGCCTTTTTTATTGTGTAAGTTACCACTATCAGGGATGATGCCAAAATCATGAAGCTGGGGCCAGAGTCGAGGAGATAAGTGTTTCTGAAGTGATTCTGGTTGTTTGTTTTCCCCTTTCTGGTCTCTGATACTCAGGCTAGAAAGGTCCCATTTGTACAGTTGGCTGCAGGTCTATAATTGTGTAGGATCCGATCTGGGAACTGAAAATGCCTTAATTCTAATCTTAGCTCCTGTTACCAGATTTACATAGTGGTAGCAGGTCACTTTACTTCGTAATTTATGTCTGTTACACTGACTGCATCCTCAGCAGTGTACAAAAAGCAGCGTAGTTCCCCTAAAGCTAAAATTTGTCTTGTAGCAATAAAAAATACCAAGGGAGGTAATTTGAAGGGCATTTATTTATGATGCTGTTAAGCAACATCCACATTTTGGTTTTTGCCATTCATGAAACTGGCTGAAGACAGCTGGGCCACAGGGTGGGTTTGGGTGTAGCCGGGCAAAACCCTATGAACATCGTTGGACTAATGGAGTAAATGAGGGTTTTGTTTTGAGGCATCCTCCTTGCCATTGCTACAGCAGCACAGAGGTCTCTAAGGTAAGCCCAGGACCACAAAGGATGAGCGGGGATGGTGCACGTAGCTCCTGAGCCTTGTATTTCAGGTGTTGGTCTCCCATCTATGACCTTGGAGCCATTGGTGGCTCCGTGAGTGCCGCCAGCTCATGTCTGTGGGTGGGTCTGCGTTTCGAACATCATTTGTGTTACGACTGCGTCAGTTCCCAAAGTGGGGTGATGGCCCCGAAATGAGGTTCAGGGAAGTTATGAGTGAGGTCGTGAGCCTGACAGAAATTTCATTTTGTCCGATATTTATTCTGCTGTTTGGGGTTGCACGGAGTTACTGGTCTGTAAAATGAGGTCGCAACCAGGAAAGAAAGTTTGGGAGCTGCTGCTTTAGAGCTTGGGTTGAAATTAATTATTTTTATACCTTGGAGGGTTGCACTGGTTTTTAAACAAGACAGCTGGGTTAGAAAAACAGTCCGAATTCATTGTGAAACACGTTGTGTGATGGCCAGCTCTTGAACCTTGCACTCCCTTGGTGCGCTACCAACCAGAAATTTCAAATTGGCTGCTTAAAATTGGCCGTGTAGTCACCCAGATATTTCATCATGTTATTTCAAAAATCGCAGTGGCTCCACATGCTCCAGGGTTGTGGAGGAGTTCATTGTAGCCGCAGTTGGAAAAGTTGGTCTTGTGTAAGCTTGTATTATACCCACAGATATTTAGACATCAGAAATGCGGATGCGGAAAGGAAGGCTGGCCTGGCTAAAACCAGCTTGAGAAGAAAAAGCCTAGCCAACGTAGAATTGGATGTGAAAAATGCAATATCAAAGGTGTCAGCTTTGTGGCTTCAAAGGAAAATATTCTCTTAATTTTTCTAAGATTAAAATGCCTATAAAATAATACCCTTTAAAAAGCAGAGTACTCCTCAAACACCAATTCAAAATGCCAACAATTCTCAATTTGCAAAAAGAAAAATCTATGGCAAAATTACTGTGTTTTCGTGGAGAAAACCTGTGGGCTGTCTGGAAAACAAAAAAAATGATAGAACAGCAGAGCCAGGTGCTTGCGTGTGCTTTTCAAGGGGAATTTCTCTATAGGGCCTCCTTTCCTGATAGCTCCCTCACCATCCATTGCCTCTTCTTTCTGCCAGTAACCTCTCTAATCTCCCTACCATCCGCTTTGCTCTTCTGATTCGGTATTGCACAGAGGATTATTTTTGAGGTGAATGTTTATATGCAGGCCATGTTCATAAGAATGAGTCATCTATGTATTCTTTTGAGTCGTGAAGTGCTGACTCTGACATTTATTTGCTTTTCTACTTGTTGCTTCCTTCTTAAAAAGTCCTGAAAAAATATTTAAAGGTGTTCTGCTTAGGCTTGAATTGCTAATTAATTTCCAAATTGCTGTGTTTTGAGGATATTTGGTCGGAGGAGCAGGCACAGCCCTTCCTTGCCACCTGCCCGCCGTCCATGTGTGAGGGATGCTGTGCGGGCAGCTGCTGGTTACTAGTGCTCCTCCAGTTGCAAACTCAGCACTTGGAGGAGAAATTTCTCTTCGCCTCATTATTATGGTTTGACTTGTGACTTTATTATTGCGTGTTCTGAGTTCCAAGGAGGGGGCATAAAAAGCAAGAAAGGAAAGTGGGGTTTCGGTACGCTTCCTGCGCCATGGGGAGCTGTGCTCTATGTTAGCTACTGATAAGGAGGTCTTTAAACCCACAGGTTTTTTACACCCAGCACACGGTTAAGCACCAGGGAAAATAGATGCCTTTTCTGTCTCTAAAGCAGCCATTCCCTGGCAAAGCCTGTGCCGTTTTGGAGCAGCCCATACCAACACTGTTTGGCTCCAGGGAAGAAATACCCCCCAACTCAGGGCTGACACAGGTATTCAGAGCAGCTCCTGGACCACCAGACTCCCGCCCCTGTGCAGAGGAGAGACGTGAAGAAGTGCCGAGGACTCACAAGCAGCAGACGCTGCTCTCCAGCATAGCCGTTGGCTTCCACGTTCCTGCAGCCATCACTCCAAATAGCCAAGCAGGGTAGGACACTGCCATGCTGGTACGTATTAGACGGCTGAAACGAAATGGAGGCTGCATCAGAAAATCTGGATGGGTTCCTTCAGCTGTTTTTCTCCGTTCGCCTCGCTGGAAATGGTGGAGCAATGCAAGAAGTTGTTGTTCATCCTATTAGACTTAGTGGAGGTGTGGATTCCCAGACAGGTCCCAAGTAGCTGCAGAGATACGGATTTACTTATCCTATTAGGCCATATATTTCTGTGTGCGTATGCAATGCTGCTGGCCAAACTTGTATTAAAACCACTTCATCCTTCGCGCTCTTCGGTCTACAAAGCATGTTTTGCTTAGGAAAGACTTATGACCATCCTGTGCTTTGTCAGATGCACCCTCCTAGTCCCCAGGAACGAAAGCATTCATAGCTCAGTCCCCATTCAGGGAATGATCCACGGGTATATCTGATGCTGCAGGCAGAACCAGGGCAGACACTTACCAGTACGAGGCACTCCCGAAACCCTGCGATATGGCCTTGCCAGAAGCAAACCCTTTCAGCGGCCACTGTAGCTGGCTGTGGTGATGATGGCTGGCCGCTCCAGGGACAGCTTATCCCATCACAGGCTCTGTCCAGCTTGCAAGGCACGATGGCACGCATGGTGGCCATCTCTGTACTTGGTTGGTTCTCTGTGCTTTGAAATGCTTAAGCTTCCTTATTGCTCCCTCCTCTCCTCTCCCTCTCTCTCCCCTTCATTCCCCAGTTTCACACCCTACTCTTGCGAGCTTTGCATTTTTAGGGAACTGAAGAAATCGTCCATCTCCCAGGATCCCTGGGTGGCACCGTGAGAAGACCGTGGGTGCAGGTGTTTATGTTCAGAAGTCACAAAGCTCCTGCATGGTTGCAGTAGGTCCACATTCACGGTATTTTATAAACCCCAGCCTGTGAGACCGTTCTTCCCTGCTAGCACTTAAGATGGTGTCTACGAGTGTTGGCAGACACGGCACCGGCTCTGCTGCAGGCTGCCCCAAAGCGGTGATTGTATTTGCCTGCTTCCTAGCAACTTTGTGTGCTGGTTCAATTACAAAGGACTCGGAAAAACGCGCTCCATCTGGTTTTCCAACCCCAGATGCGACCACCCCAAAGAGTGATCTAATTCTTCTGTATTTAGACTTGAAAACTTCTCACCAGTTGGTGGTGCGGGAAATCAAATAAGAGTCCTTAGGAGCAATAAGATCCACATGCTGGCCTAATTGCACATGGAGCTAGACTGCTGCTCCTACTCTAGTGTATTTGCAATGCTGCTGTCAAAGGCGTATTGTTAGGCTAGGGGAAAACCCACAAATCTTAATTTGAGTAATAATTTAATGTGGTCCAATAATTAGCTATTCACGATAGGGGCCCCTTTGCGCCTGGCGTGGTGTGTTGCGTGGTGTGAGGAGAAGGCAGGCAGGCAGGACTCGTGGGCAGCCTTGGTCTGTAGACCAAGGTTTGTGGAAAGGGATAGTATCTTGACCTGCTCTTCAGTACAGTGGTTTTAGTCTTTGTTGGATCATCTGAGAGTGTTGTTCTTGTTTTAATGTTGTTTGGTTTTTTTTTTTTTTTTTAATTAAGACAAAAAAAGCTGCTGCTTTCCACCTCTGCAGACTGAATCAGGAGGGCAGGGTGCATTGTGGGGAAGGAGAGGCAGAGCCCAAACTGAGCAGTAGGAACATGTCACACAACCTCGACGAACAGCTGGAGCATAAAATTTCCTCCCTCTTCTGTTCTGCAGAAGGCGCCGTCCTGTAATTTCTTGGTTGTGAACTTTTTGTCGACTTAGGGCTTGGGATCAGAGCCTTATCATTTTAAGCTGGTCCTTAGGCGTCGGTGGCTCGTCCTGCCTGGCCAATGCTGCACTTTAAATGCATAAAGAGACAGCTGGGGGGCCAGCGAGGGGAAGTTTGAAACCCGTTTCCTACGCACTTAAAACTTCAGACTGAGTTTTAACAAGGGTGTACCAGCCTTAAATATTCCCTCTGTTTATTCGAGCAAGCCCTGATTCACGCTGGTGGTTGTTTTCTGTCAGGGTTTCCTGTGGGAGCCCCCGCACCGCTC
>NW_009194561.1:18906-20120 GCF_000690835.1 Fulmarus glacialis | reverse complement strand
CAGATCAACACTGTCGCCCAGCTTGGTGTCGTCTGCAATATTCATTCAATATATAACAGAACTTTTCTTCTGTCTTTGTTTCTTTGAACTGCACCTTCCCAAGATATTGAAATAGTCCATCTAGTTGATACAAAATTAAGAAAAAAATGTTTTTTTCTAATGAATGTGGACCAGAGGAGTAAAACATTATTTGAATTTGTGCTGAATTTTATTCAGATGTCAGGCTACTAACTGAAGAACCGAGTATGGCAAAATATATTTATATGTATTAAATTAACAATAAATTTTAGTATACTTTGTTAGTGAGATTTTCCATTTTGATTCCACTCTCCTTCACTTTAAATTATACAAAATTATTAGAGGTCAGGTGAACTATAATGATAAAAGAACACCAAAGTCACTGAGCACTCTTGTTTTCCTCTTTATACAGCAGTTGTCTAAGTAAGCACTTTAGGTATCCTTATTAAACTGAAAAGGTGGTGATACTAAGTAGATAAGATTTAAGTGATTTTTTTTTTTTTTTTTTTTTTTTTTGGCCACAGAATCGTTTAGAAGAATATATGAAGGTGAAGCCTCATGTATTGGAAGGGTACGTCCACTTTGCACCAAAAATGATTGGCAGCAGTGTGATGCATTACAGATTATCACTTATAGATTCTCTTTTTGCATTTGGAAGCAATCCAAAATACAACTGATAATATTCAGGATTATATATGTCTTTATAAAAGAGATTCTCAACCATTAAACATTTGGGAGATACACATTAGTCTCCTGTTCCATAAGAGAATTCAGGCCATATTTCTCTGGAAGGACTGCTGGTTTTGGAACTTATTGTTCCTTTTCTACCATTTCTAGGGCTTGGCTTCCCTTAAGAGAGTATGAAAAGAACATGGCTTTAGTTTAGTTTTTAGGATTTCTTATTGTTTACTTCACAGTTTGATTGCCAATGTATTTACTGGTGGAAGCTGTGATTGTTTTATCTGACAAAATACCTTTTTGTGAATTGCTTTTGTGCAATTAATACTTTGAAACTGTAAAGAGCATCTAGGTAGTAGGGGTATATGCGCCATATAAATTACAAACTAAATGCGGAGAGATTTTACTCAGTAAGACTCTTTTTGATAATGTAATTATATTTAGCAGTTAAGTGCATACAAACTCTATGTGCTGGTGGAAAAGAAACAAAACACAGCAACAGGCAGTAACCTTTGTTC
>NW_009194561.1:0-18894 GCF_000690835.1 Fulmarus glacialis | reverse complement strand
AGCACAAATAAAAGCAAGCAACAAATGTAAACACCTAAGTGAACAAAAATAACATTTTAAACTGGAAATAAATCCTTACTTCTTCTCCTTATAGATGTATAACTAGAATTCATACTCATGTGGAGACAGAAAGGAAGAGAAAGGAGAATCTTTGTACGCTAAGGATCACAGGCAACCTATTACAAATGCTACAGGTATGGCAGATCTCCTGAGTTTCTTATCTTTTGAGTTACATATGCAGCACTGAATATGGGAAGATGATGGTTGCAGCCATTAAATAGTAATATATTTAAAGAAAGATGACATCACCTGTATTTAGGGGAAGTTGAATATAGTAATACCCTCAAATATTCAAAATGTTTTCATAAGCTATTAAGTAAAACTTTTGGGAAGTGTTAATTTTCTAAAGGCATTTTTTCTCTCATAATCCATAGACTTTTTGTGGTCTATGTGTTTTTTCTGATTGCAGTTTTTTACTACAAATCTGCTGAATTGTCACTGCTAGTTCATGTAACAGTAATACTTCATACAGCTTCCAAAGATTTGGCAAAGACTCCTGAATAAGTATTTGTGGATAAATGTGTATGTACTTTATAAAGTATATTTAGTGGATAGATATTGCATTCTATGACAGCATCTAATACTTACCATAAGGGTCTTTAATTGTGAATGTCATTGTTATTTTCATTATGAGGAAAACACTTTTTTTTTAAAAAAAAAAAAGAATGAAAAAAAAGAATGGTCCAGATGGAGTTTCTCATTTTGAATTCTCTTCCTTGGAAAACTGCAGGTGCGCGTTCATAATTTGACAGTGCTGCATTATGGATTAGCTAGTGAAGGCTATTGTACAGTGAGCTCTGCAGTCATCTCATTGACCTCCTTGAAGTCCAAGCATATAATCTCTGTGACACCAGCACTGCTGCCAAACTCATGTTTAAGTGGTGCAGCTAATCAAGTTTTTGAAAGAAATTTATTTAAAAATACAGAAAGACATGAACATTGAATTCTGCAAAAAGTAATTTTATAAATAGCATGTGTTTTTTAATTCCTAAGGCTATAAAGAAAATAATAAGCAGCACTGATTCAGTTTTTTTGTACTGTATAAACAAAAACTTATTTTAGTTATTAATGAATTAATAGTATATTCGTATACACTGATGACTTATATGTGAAGTATTAGCTTGATGCAGTTTAAAATGCCTAAAAGATTAAGCCTCTGAAATATTTTTAATAGAAAAAGCTTGACTATAACTAAAATAAGAGTAATCTGTGCAATAAATTATTTAAATACATGAATTAGTTGCATACTTTGGGGGAGGAGGGTTGCTTGAGTTGAGAAGACAAAATTCTAGAAAAATATTTAAATCTAAATATAAACTCAAGGTCTATTTATATATAGATTTTGCATTTCCAAAGATGACTCTCTTATATACACGTAGAGTAGGAATGCATTGTTTTGCTGCCACAGATTTAGTAGGTAGATGAAGGAGCCTGTATCCTTCCAACTCTTCTCTGTTAGCACAACCTGGTCATATGACATAATAACAGTAATATGATGCAAAGGGTCCCTCTGCTTAGGTACCTGGCTACAGGAGATGAATCAGTTAATGAATAAGCTACATACATGTACCTAATTCCACTCAGAGAACTCTCTGCAATTGACTTTGCTCAGATAGAGCGTTTCCCTCTTCAAAATAAAAGCACCATCTGGATTATAAAATTTAGAGAAAAGCAAACTTCAGATGGAAGCAGTTTGAAACCATAAATTTAGAAAGAGAATTAGATTGTAAAATAACAGTAGGGAGGGGGCTTATCTGTCACATGTGGATATAAAGGAGAGCTGAGTTTAGAATAGAAGGAGAAAGGAAGCAAACTGTAACCTAAAGAAAATGGAGCTTTACATAGACCCTTGAATGGCTGCAATATGTTATATCCCCACTCAAGTACCTTTTCCGCTGTCACTTTCTATCTACTTTGTATCCCTTCTTTGTCCAACTTTTCCACACCCTCTCACCCTAAATGTCAGTTTTCCTTAGGTGTATCTTTTACCTTCTGAATTCCCCACGAATCTCTGTGTTTACATATCTGTCTTTGTCTGTGAGTGCCAGTTCTTTTTCTAGCCTTGTCTTCCACCTCTTGTTTTATTAGTACTTATTTTGCACTGAAGGTGACCTTGCTTTTCATCACATTTTTTCTGCACCAAATGCTTTGATTGCCCTTAGTGCTCACCTTTATATTCACATCCACAACTCCCCTTGTATTCGTTCATAAAAATGAGGAAAAACAGTCGGTGAAAAGTTCATCAAAAGCAAAGATCAAAATCGCTGGATGTAGTAGAACTGAACTTTTAAAGGTTTTATTTATTGACATATTTATTTATTTAGTTGGTTTCATTGTGGGCTTTTTTCTGTGTTTGTGGACTTTGCCCCTGCCTGCTACAAAAAAAAATCATTTTTACTTTTATACAAAAGTCCAAAAGTCCCCATGTTCGTATCTTATTCTTTTGACTTCTGCTCATTTATCCTCAGGTTTTATGCTGTTAATATTGATATTGATAACTTACTGTTATTGATTCATTTCACATCTTTTCCTGGCTTATAAACAGAGTTTTTTTGAAGTTTAAAGTTAATCATTAATGGGTCAGGATCCATTTTGTGGACAGGTCCAGTTGCAAATATTGAAACCGATATGTAAAGTAGGTCCTATTTCATCTCATGTTAGTTAAGCTGGTTTGTATTTTGGGATTCACTCCTATATTAGCAGCAAAATATAGAAAATAAAAATGTATTAATGAACAGTAGAGGCTGAACTAGGATACGTCCCATATACTTAAGCTGTTTTCTTTTTCTCTGATATTTGTTTCAATCTGCATATCTGTACACTCAAGAATGTATAGATCTTGGAAAGCACACCTGGATTTACAGCTCATCTTTTGAATCCATGTTTCTTTCTTAGAAATAGTTTATTTGAATTGCATTGCTTTGGTTCAGCTATGATTACCCCCAGTGACACGCTTACTGCATTCCCATACACAGAATGACTTTCAGCCTAAGAAACATTTGTAAGACTACTCCTACCAAAACCAAAATGATCAATTGTTTTATACTGGTCCAGTTTTCAGCTTCATTTCTTTCTTCAAGTCAGCTGAGGGATATTTCTGCATTACCAGAAGATGCCATTTCAGTTTACATCTTAAACTATACTTTGTCCCCAGATGATTTTGTAAAATGAATTGCATTCAGGCAAAGGCTTCTCAAGCACAACTGCTTCATTTAACAGCAGCATATAAGTATTCAACTCCCAATCCCTGGAGTTCTCCCTTTGCTAACAGTTATAGCGTCAGACTTAAACTGGCAGGGTATTTTGGAGAATGCAGTTTTTCTGAGCCAATTAACTTATATTGTGAAATATAAAATATAACAATTTTTTCTGTTTCAAACAAGGCAACGAAGAAAGAAAGAAATCGGAAAAAAGTCTTTTGTCAGCTTCTGAGATAAGAATAGAAAATTAAATTCAGGGTTTCTCTGAGACTTTTGGTAATTTCAAATGGAGCAGGAATTCCTGTCTTCATCTGTTTGTCTTCAAGAATTTTCTAACAAGCTTAATCACACTTAATCTTTCAAATTCTGCAGACTATTCTAGAAAAGGAATAGAAAATTCCATATTGATGTGAACGTCTGTGAAATCCTACCACTGCAGAAATCTTAATGTGACGACTCAGAACTGATATACTGTGCACTACATTTTCAAAAAAGCGGACTATAACTTTCTTATTTTATCTGAGTGGTTTCCAGGTGTTCATGGACACTGTTACACCAGAGCCCTCTCATCTAGGGAAATCTTGTCAGGAATTTATTGATAAGGAAGAAAGGCATAAAAGGATTAATTACATGCTCAAGAAAACCGAGCTCTGTGACAGAAGTGAATTCTGCTTCTCTGCCGTAAGAGGACCAGTGTGTCTCCATGGAGTTGGCTGGATTTGTAATGAGGTGTACCTACGTGATTTTGTAAACTCCTCATTTTGTTCTGTTTTCTGTAAATTCCTCATTTTTTTCTCATTCTCTGTCCTGAGAAGACTCAAGGAAGAACTTAACTATGCTGACTGAAGTAGTTAACTACACGAATCACAGATTAGAGTTGTACTCTCAGTTTGTTTTGAGATACTAGAAAATAGCTGGTAAGGAGGTGAAGACAGATTAAAAGAAGACATTCACTGGATCAAGAAAACAGCCTCCCTGAAAAACTGGAAGCTGATCACAATCATTAATTTTAAAAATATCAATATTTGTTGACATTAGTAATTTTACTTACCATTGTCTGGTCTTGTACACTATCGCCCTTATGAAAGTGTATTGAGAAAGGATACTTTCACAAATACCTCATAACTTTTCAGTCAGTCTTTCAATTTGGTTGTGTCATGCATGCAGTGGGAATTGCATGGATGGCTGATCATCTTTAAGTTTTTTCATATTTTAGAGCTGTTGTTAGAAAAACAGTAAAAATCAGTGTCATCCATCATGGGTTGTTATGTTCTGGTGAATTGTATTTTTAGGTTCTGATGGGAAAAAAAGCTAAGCCAAATTATTTCAGATTTTTTTTTTTTTTAAGAGGAATCCCAGAGTGTAACAATGAACAAACAGACAATGTATTTTATATACTTCTTTTTAGGGCTTAGTTTTGCCACCTGTTTTATTCACTGTCATGTGCAAGACGGTCATGTGCCTTCAGTAAGTGGGCATACCCCAGGCTATACTATTTCCTTGTTGATTGTATGTGATATAATATCGGTTCAGTGCTTGATATTTTTCCAACTTATAGAGACTGGCATAATACAGGCATCTTAAGCCCATTTTAGGCTAGAGAAATGTGTATAAAGAGAGAGTAACTTTGAAACTTAGCCAAAAAAATGTTTTCATCCTCAGCTAAGACAATGGTCTTTTCATTTGCAGAGTGGCAGAGGGTCTGCTCTGGTCTTAGGGCAAGAAAATTCAGGAGTAGCCAAAACTCTTTTTCATTTGCAGTTGTTTTTTTCTGTTGTAGCTTTAGCTGTTGATGCTGAATTTCCATCCCATCACTAAATATTAGAAAACTGCTTTAATGTTTGCATTACCCATTGATGATGATATGTTCAGGATGTCATACTACTGTAGGCATCTTTCTGTTTTCTGTAAGACAGGAGACTGCATCATATACCTTACTTCTGTTAGTAGTGGAGGCCACCGATGATTCCTATATTTCTAAACTTTTGGAGTATTTAAACCTATTCACCTCATAAGAGTCTTCTTCAGCGACCATATTTTAATATCAGAGGAGAAGGAAGTTAGCAAACCATTTTGGATATAAGAAAGCTAAAACTTTGTGTCTTCCAGTTCATGGTCAAGATGTTAAAACTAACCAAAATTCTTTCTATTGAGACTAAAAACTAATAAAGAATAAAAAATTAGAATATAAAAGCAGTAAAGAGAAAAGTGAAAGAATAAAGAATACAGAAAAAAAAAAACCCTATGAAATATTGAAAACTGTTTTATAGCTCTTGGTCTCCAGAATATCTTTTTTCATATATTCACTTGTTCTCAGCAGGGATCATTATAATTTCAAGGTCTTTCATTTTAGTCTCCCTTTTATGCTGTTAGTTTTCAACACGACGTTAACAATAATTGCCCACAAACACTGTCATATACAGGTGTCCCTTGATGCCTATCCAAACAAGTGGTCAATAAAGAGATTAATGGAGTAATACTCACTCTACACACTCACACTTCTGTAGAAGGCTAAGGTTCTTTTCAAGCATCTAGGTGTGAAGTTGAATGTTCAAAGTCAAGTTATATGTCTTTACAGATCATAGAGTTTGTTGAAGTGACTGGAGCGTCAATAGTCATTAGAGCTTCTTTGCTTGTAGAAATGTTCCATTCTGCCAAATGCAGTTGCTCAATTGACCTCTTGGCCAACAACTACAATTAAAAGGTGCATCTCCTGCACAAGACAGATGAGAACGTAGTCTTCTATGCTAACAATAATAGAAACAAGTTTCTTGCAGATCTGTTCACAGCTTTGTGTGCTCTTTCTTTTTCCCTTTAGGTTCTCACAATTTTGAGCCATCTGCCTAAACTGATAAAAGTCCATTCTCACTCAACTCTTGTAAGGTCCATTCAAGGTCTGTTTTAATCTACCACTCTTCTATTGATCAGGCATCTGCTTTTCTCTCATGCTGCAGTTCAGACATTTCTTGAGAAGTATTTTCAAATTATCTGCCTTTAAAGACCCTATAGTCTAGTGGGATGTAAAATTAGAACTATAATATATTAATGAGTCTCCTTTTGAAATATTAAGTACCTGTTTATTTCTTCCTCTAGCTATGAAACCTGCTTTCTTCTTGCCATTACTGGTGCTAAAAGGAGGACAAATTCAACTATATGAAGGATAATCCTTCTTGCATCTGTTTTTCCGAGGGAGAATCTCTCTTCTAATGTAGCCAGAATTTCTCTCCTTTTGTCTGTAAGAGTTAAATTAAGCTTCCAGTTTTCCTTCCTGAACTTGAGACCTCTGAAATAAGTATTTACCTTTCAAATGTTCAAAGTCAAGAACATTGTTGATATTCACAGATCCACAGACATCAGGAAATTTCCTATGCTGTTTATTTTCCAAATTTAGCATTTCTACTCAAAGGCTGTCCAAAGAGATAGTGGCCTGAATTGAGTTTTGGTATGAAACTGCTGAAATGGATCCCCCTAATAAAATCAGGGTATAATCCACCAGAGGTCAGGCAATATTGCTGGCATTATTGGGAAATTTTTTCTTAATTTTCTGTCATACCGTCACCAAATGCAATATTATTTTGTGTTGCTGAGGGCCAGTATGGTTCTACATTTGCTGATTGCTTTAAGTGCTCCAACACTGCTCTGCTAGATAGTTGACAAAGCATTTTCTTGGAGTTATCTGAAGTGTGAATGTACATTTTGACTATCAATAGAAGAAAGAGAAGTTGCATACCTGTAAAGGATAACCTTTGAGATTTTGGGTCAAAAAGTACAAGTTTTCTGGCTGCTTTTCTTTTTTAAAGCCCTTTGATGTTTCTAGATGTACATTTCTTTAGATGAACAAGAATAGAAATACTGTTACCTTATATATCTATATGCTGGGCATAAGCAATTGTAGAATATGAATGTGTCCTATGTGAGCACGAAAAGGAAAAGAAGGCTGTCTTCAAGTAACAAAGTATAGGTGCAAGCTTTATATTAGTGTACATATTGTCATTTCAAGAGCTCTCATTTCTTTAAATACTGCTCTTATTGCTGATGAGGCTCAATATTTTTTGGCTAAGTTATCTTCAAGTATAATATATGCCTTTGGATTTTGAGAATTAAGTTATGGGGAAGGGTTGCAAATGTTGCGTTTTGCACATGGACTAGTTGCACCTGAACAGTCAGCATGGGCATCATGATTGACTAATCTGATTGCCGTCTATGTTGGAATGATTGGTTACGTGGGCCAGAGAAAGCCTGTAATGTAATATAACTCAACTTTAGCAAGACTTTTAACATCCTTTTCAACTGTATTTTTATTTATAAGCTAAGATGAATGTGTTGGATGAATGGACTGGTAGATAGATTGAAAAATGAGCAGGCATTTGGACTCAGAGGATAGTAATTAATGGCTCAGCTTCCAGATGACAAACAGTCAATACTGCAGCCTTTCTTATTCAGTTATTTTCATCAATGATTGGGATGACGAGATAGACTGGACCCTCAGCAAATTTGCACATGAGGCTAAATTGGGAAGGGAAGGTTAAGTGACATGCTGGACAGAAAAACTTAGGGGCTGGACCGACAGAAACCTAATAAAGTTTAAAAGGAGAAGTGCAAAGTCTTGCACTTCAGACAGAATAACCAAGTGCATCAGTACAGCCTGGGAACTAATTGACTTGGTAGGAGCTCTTCTGAAAGGAGAGGTTATAGCAGATTGCAAGCTGAGTACGAATGGAATGCTATCATCACAAATAAGGCAAACTGGGCTACATTGGAAGGAGTGTGGAGAATATATCAAAGGAAGTTATTATTCCTTTATACTTCACACTGAGGGGGCTGTAACTGGAGTATTTTGTTCATATCAGCCTTACAGTTCAAGAAGGATGTTGAAAAACTGGAAAGGGTCCAAAAGAGGGCTATCAAGGGTATAACATGGTTAGAGCCCTGGAACACATGATCTTCAATGAGAGATGGCTTAGCATGGCGAAAGAAAGGCTGAAGAGACCTTTAATAGCAGTCAGTGAAATTTGAAGGTAAACTACAAGGATGATGGAGCTAACTCTTCTTAGTAGTGGCATTTGGTATAATAAAAGGCAAAAGCCACAAGTTTCAGCTTCAGAGTGGACGTTAGAAAAAGTGTTTCACCTGGAGGGTCATGTAGCACTGGAACAGTTTATGAAACTGGGTGATGGAATCTCCATCCTTGGGGTTTTTTGAAACTTGTCTAGACAAAGCCAAAGGTGACCCAATCTAGCATTGGTTGTGATCCTACTTTGAGTGAGATGTTCAACTGGGTGACCTCTAGACATCCCTTGTAATCAACATTTCTATGATTGCCTTGTATTACTGGATACTTGCATACTTCAGTTGTCCTTGTACTCCAGATTGGGTGAAAAAATGCAGTCAGGGACTGTGACCACTGTGTTTATTACACATGTAGACATGATAGTATAGGAATTCAGTGATTAATTAAATATTTCCTTTTCTTCCCATGAACATCGGAAGATTTACATATGGAGACAAGAAAAGCTTTACTGTCATAATCCCTAAACAGCAGCAAGAAACATGTTTCGTTATCTCCATTCCCTGGGATTCCTAATAACGTTTGTATAAATTAAAAACTGTTAATAGCAGAACACTGTAATTGATTAGTCTCTGTATGTTTACAGCTCTCTTGAATTGCTTAAAAATGCCATTTGTCAGCTTCATGTTCTATTGACAATGTTATTGATTTATCTGATTTGGGCTTTGTCTTGTCTCTCGTACATAAAACTCACATATGCAGTTCAAATGGGAAATGACTCTATTGATTTCCTTAACTTGAGCCCAAATGCTAAAGATTTTTGGATAAGCTTTCTCATTACTTAAGCCAAAATCAATAAGAGAGAGCATCTTTTAATGAAAGAGCAGTTTGAACAACGTACTTCAGAAATGGGGTCCTGTTCATCCTTTGCTTTACAAATCGATCTCCTTGGTTCCTTAAGTGAGGTCCAATTGGTTGACATTGTGGTTTGTCTTTGTGTGTAAACTTGCAGCTTCAGAAAAGAGAAGATGAGCTACAGAGACAGCAGTAGGAAACACTTTCTCTGCGACAGAAAAAGGATGATCTTCTTATTGAGGTACCACACTATACGCTGTAAGTGTGTTCTGTAAAATTCTGGCTTTTTATGGGCATTTTTAAATGATATAATTTATGGGGAAAATAATATGCTTTTCAGTCTATCTCTTTATTAATATTCCTTTGTGTGTTGTTATTACACTAAAAATATTACATACGTAAATGATACAAGTAGTTAATTTGGAACTATCACCTTCTTTTATGACTTTTCTGCATAAAATACTATCACAGACTACAATTGATCGTATTGCTTTGTTAACCTGTCAATTTGTTCTGGTTTTATTTCAGCTCTAGCCTCAAGAAATTAGACTTAGCAGCTCCAGACTAAGCTGTGTAAAATGAAATCTGAGATAAAAAATGGAGAGCTGAAGTTGAAGAGCTACAGAATGAACTGGGTATATCCAGCTAGTTATATGGGCAGGCCAAATGTTCAGGTACTGTACTAAGATATCATTAACTGCCCTGAACTACATAAATTAAGCTGATTATGCCTTCACTTAATTAACTGAGAATGACCTATTGATGTATAGGCAGAGCAAGATAGAGACTACATGCTGCATTGTACTAAATTTATAGGTTTTCAATTAGTTCTACTATTGACTGAGACTACTTAGAAAAGGAGTTTACTTTTATGTTTTGTAGCAGGTTTTTAAATTAGTAAATTATTTGAAAATGTTCTGTTTGTATGCTCTTGAATTACTTGAAAAATGATCCAGTGAAAATTGTTTATTCCTCTAAATCTATAATTTTTGCCTCATGACTGATTAACACCCATACAATATTTGTCTTTGAAACGGCTGTTGACTTATTATAAGTATTGATTAATCATCTCCAAAATATTAGTCATCTCCAAATTTTAGTCATAATAGTTTTAGAAATTTTCTCATCAAATTATTTGTTTAAAAAAATATTTTAAAGAAATGCAAGGAAAATCTCCACAAAAATCTGATCATTTTATTATAAACTGAGTTAGATATTTTCTTTCAAAAAAAAGTACGTTGGCAGTGATTTTAGTTAAGCTCCATTTGAAAAAGAAGTTTTTACAGTCTTACATACATTACCTGATAGTGATTTACTAAGTGTATTAAATATATAATATATATTTACAGATTTTGTTCACAGGAAAATATGAATTTGTCTAATGTAGGGATTTTTATTATGCAGTACTATGGAGTCAATTAGTATTTGGTTACAAATTGACTTCTGCTGTAGACATGCTTTGAAAAAATCGTGCCGTTAGAAACCAAAGATAGGAAAAAAATGTAGCTGTTCATTAGTAATACTACTGCAAATTTTGGAGAAAAGTAATAAGCTTAAAAATGTTAGCATGTAATAGTAGAACTGTTACATCAGGCTGATGAATCTTCTGTAATGTTTCTATTTTAAAAGAGATTTATTTCAAACATAAGGAAAATAATAAAACATCCTACAGATAAGATTGTTTATTAATATACCAAGGAAAATAAAATATCACGTATGCTTAGCAAAAAAGACCCTGACTACTCATGTTTGAGTCCCTTAACAAAGTTTTCTTTAGCTCATTCTTAAGTATAAATTTTTGGGGGTAATGTACCTGCTCTACAGATTAACTTTCAGCTTTTAAAATGGTAATGATTCTTTGATTTGAGTTTTTCATCTTGATGCATGCCTATGATATTTAGTTACCTTATGCCATAGCATTCATCTGAGGATTTATGGTTAAACCTGTCCTTTGTAATTCAGTGATCACCTTATTAAAATATTTCCTGAGGTTTTCCCAGTCTGTATTGAAGATGACTACATTGTCTACATATACAGCACTTACTTTTCCTTCAAATGTGGTCCGTAAGCCTTTAGTATGTACTGGTCGTACATGGAACACAAAACACATTGTGGTAAATTGATATAGGTCCTTGAGTTCACTACAGTTAGACTATAGTGGCAGCCCCAACATCTGGTGCTCAGCTGCTGTCCAGCTGCTTTGACTATCACTGACTGACCAAGCCAAGTTTGTTTTGTTCCCATTATTGACACATGCATTAACACATGCAACTTGTTATTCTTCTATATGATACTTTCCATAATTGTTTTGTTGTTTACTGATTCATTTATTGTGTTATTGGTAAATGGCTTATGAGTTCTACCACTCGCCTAACACCTGTTTGGCTCTTAGTGTTTTATCTGCATTCTCCATCCAGTTAATTTATATTCACTTCTGGTACCTCAGATATTCCCCTTTTAGCGCATCTCTCTCCCTTTATCTTCCCTCTGTTAACATTTGCCCAGGCCTCTGCCTATTTTTCTCTCTCCTATTTCTTATTGCCATTTCTAATTATCTGGCTCATTTTTTAAGCCTCATATCTACCACTTAGATCTGTTTCTGTAGGAGGTCTTACGCTGTGGATTCTTCATATACAGAATGGTCAGAAATAACACTTTTCTGCCACGCTATTTTTCTTTCCCTTTTCTCTTTTCTCTTTTCATCAATCTGAAGCAGTTCATTCACCTTACTCATCTTGTTTCTTTTCTCTGGCATCACAAACTCTTATCCACCCACTCACAGCCTTAAGTCATCCACACTGTTTACTTCCTTAACTTCTTTTCCCAGTTACCTAAGAAATCTCTCCAAATGCTTGTGACTGTCATCTTTCTTCTTTTCTTTCTTCTACTACCATCACCTCACCGAGCAAACATTTCAAACGAAAGTAGATCTTTTTCCTGTTCCATCATTTGGACCGTGCCACTTTTTATTCATCTCATTTTATGTCTCATGAAATTATTTTTTTTTCCTTAACCTTCATGGTTTTTTCTCATTTCTGCCACTTGTCATTTGCTATGTCACTTTCTATGTCACATATTTCAAATTGCTCCTTTTTTCCAGTGATGTCAGAGTGAAATAGCAATTTATTTGTCTGCTCCTTCATTGGCTCTCTTTATACTTTCTTCCATTATAATCCTGAAGCATGCTGTGTTCTTCTTGGATTCACCCTTTTCTTAAACTTGTTCCTATTAGTTCACCTTACAGTGATCTTTAAATAAAGTGACCAGTCAGTGATTGCTAAGTTTTGCATCAGTGGAAGAAAACTGATGAATGACTTTTTCCGCTCCTTCTTGTCTCCCTGATGAGAATCCAGACCTTTGCATAGTGTGTGACCATCAGGTTTTACAGCTTGCATATTCATGTTGTCATATTTTAATTACAGTGTTCGGTTCTCTCTTCTTCCTGTTTATCACGTTCACTTACAATTAACTTCAAATTGGATTACAGATTAATTAGGTCAGGAATCATGCCTACTTCTGTGATTTTTTTATTGGTCCAGCACAAGAGGCTGCACCTCTATTTATAAATGTAACAGTAGTAGGGTGTGCTGGTAGTAGGGATTCTCATGCTATCTGTGCTCCCCCAAATAATTCTCAGGAATGGTTCAGGAGTTTGTATAGGCATAGGCTCATTTCCAATAGGCAGTCTGCATGTTTAATACCATGGATGCTGGCTGATCCATGATCATTGGCCTCAGTGACAAAGAGTAGTTCCTGGCATGTTTAATTTACTGGCATGGATGTAGTCTGTCTTGATCCTGATTGACTTTTGATCGCTGCCTTTGCACAAAAAATAGTAGTTCAAATAATAATTGCAACAACTTAGGCTGAGAGAAGGTGAAACGGAATTTGTAATATTATTTTCATAAACTGAGAATAGGTCTGACCCTAAGTCGTCTTAAATAATCAACAAGTTCCTATCTGTGTAGCACAACACATAGTATATATTTTTCAGAGAATGATACATAATTATTTCTGCATATATGTTTGCATGCCTGTCAGAAATGGAGGACTGCTGCTAAAATCCCTTTTCTAGCACCGTTTTGATATGTAAGCTAAGTCATCAGAACTCTGTAGTTGTCCTTGAAGGATATTTCAGCATCACAGGTGTGGCATTCATACTGAATGACAAACATATCATTCCCTCATTCTGGCAAAACTCTTAGAGCTGTGTCACCCTGCATGCCAGGTTGTAGTTCTTGGACTGTAGATTTCTCAAAGAGGCACACTAAAGAAACTCAGCTTTGCAGGTTACAGCTCATTACATCTGTTGTCTGTTCCTGAATGTTTCTTTCAGTTAGGTAAGAGATAAGGAAATATGACAAAGACAAAATGCTCACTGGAAAATGTGACAAAGGAAACTATTTATGCCTTTTACTCTAATACTCTCCTCTTCAGTTGTCTATCCTTACATCTTGCTTTCTCCCCACAGACCATATTTCTCTGTTTCTGAAAACCTTTCTCTGTAACTTTGTATAGCTACTCTTCAGCACAGAGTTTGACTCTGCAACAAAGTATTGTCAACACACCCAGGGCTTTATGATCTTCTTCCTAACCTCCCTTTGGAACAGTTGCTTCATCTCTAATATGAGATGCCTAAGGCATCAGCTTATGCACTTCTACACAACAAACTCTCTATTTCTCCGTGGCTGTTTTCTTTACATTGTTCTTTTTTATTTAATGTATTTTCCTAGCATTTTTCTTAAATGAGATAATGCAGGTATAGTTGGACCTTTGCCCTAATGGGTATGTATGATTTCTTCTCAGAGAACTGAACCTGGAAGGTTTGCCCTCGGATATGCTGCAAATGTTCTCCTAAAATTCTCCAGCAAGAAACCAGCTGAGAAAAACTGAAATACCTCTACTTTGTGAAGAGCTGAACAAGATTTCACACCGTCATTGGAACTCTCAATTTGCATTTCCCTGATGGGGTTTTTCTACTGACTAACTGTTGAATGATATCTTATATTATGATTTTACGTGAGTAGCATCCTTTGAATGCTTGTCCATCTATGTATTTACACTCTGTGAATTTGCATTGCAGGCACATTGATTTAGGAGTACCCAGAAGTATATAAAATAATAAAAATTAATGACTAGCACACACAGATTTTGTTCTTAGCAATTCAGAAGTATGGTATTTGAAAAGGGGAGGGAGAGAAATGTGGGTAGTGAATTTATAAATAAGCAACACAATTGAAGAGCTATAATAAAAGTATCCTTCTCTTTTAAGTGCAGCCTCTTCACAGGTATGTTCACACGGTGGATATTGTTAGCAGTACATTTCCTTTGTAGTGAAAGTTACCTGGAAATGGATCTTGAAATCTTCTTAGAAGATCAGAACCATAGGACAGCTCTAGGAAATGCATCCTTTGAAAGTCCTATATTGGCAAAATAATTGGTGGAACTGAATGCGCAGTTCCAAGTTGCCACTCTGCCAGTCTCAGTAATACTGGCAGCTTTCAATGAAGCCGCTGCTATGGTTAGTGTTCTGGCAGATTTCTCTTACAGCAAATCATCATGTTTTCCGTTGTTCAGTTGGGCAATATCTACCTAGAGATGTCCTTTGAACTCTTTTAATGGAAAACAAAAAACAAAGATATGATTATCCAAAGCATACAAAGTCACTTCAACCTTCCAGGCATTGGAACTAGAGGATAAAAAGGTAAATGATAAATTGCTCTCTTGACTCAAACTGAATTCTGATAAAATTGATCCAGAACTTCAGATATCTTTGGTATTTAGGGGAGAATACAGAAGTGACAGTTACAAAGACATGTTCATAGCTAGTTCATCAATGAGTAAGTGGTCAGAGGTTCAAAGGCTGATCCACAAGTATAATGAAGAGCAGAATTAGGCCTTATGAGAAGTAGTACTGAAGTGTGACATATCAGACAAGAAAAACCCCATTAGATATTTAAGAAATTGCAAGACAATAGAGTGAGAAAAGAAGTGAACAACAATTCATTACTAAAAGGTGGTTTAGCAGCTCTAAGTAACTTGATAGAGAAAATGATAAAAACCCTACTTTTAAGAAAAAAGTAGAAAGCATTGGACAAGGTACAATATATCATGTGACCTAAAATATGAGTTTGGCAAAAAAACATTGTCTGAAGTATTTTATGATCCAACCAAGGCTATACAAAAACACTTCTTGAAAAAATACTAGTAACTTTTCTTCAGTTACATAATAGATAAGTAATAACACCTCTCTATGATCCAGAACTACATTTAAATCTATCCAGAATTCTGTTACAATATACAAGTTCTGTACCCAATAGTTATTTAACTCAGACCTCAGAATTTTTCCTGTATTCTTGCCCAGTGTCTTCCACTGGGAGATGAACTTTATGCATTTTCTTAGAATACTTAAAAGCATACCCCTACTTTTCCAACTTTGCTCTTTTTTTCATTTGATTATAGAAAAACTAGGATTTTTTTTCAGTTTTTTAGTTCTTTTACTTTTAGAGATCTAATTTCTCCCATGTGATCATTGGAAGTAGTGCTTTTCATTGATTTATTTGCAGTTATAATGAGTGAAGGACTAGTTTGGCAAAAAACTGTGATCATTAAGAAAGACTTGTATTACAAATATGGTATGGATTATCAACATTTATATCAAAAAACATTCCAGAGGACTTCTGGAACCATGGGTAGTGGCACTGATGTTACAGTAAAGAAATGTTATACAATTATGCATTTTTGTTAAACTATTTTTTATAATCATAACTGAACAAATTATTATTCTAGGCTAACTTTTTCATAATCTCATCATCATACATGTTTTCCCCCCTCAACTTTTCCATAATAGTGAAAAGTTATGGGAGAGAAGAATAATTATTTTAATTTTTTAATATAAGCTTTCTATAATGTATGTGTTTTTCAATGTAGTAATATGTTGCTGTACAAATCAGGATAGTTTATTGACAGATGTGTCAATTTTTAAAGTGAGTATTAATGTTTTATATTTTGCTGTATAAAACGTGTACATACAGCCATGAAGCTCACATTTCTGCAACTTTTAGGATTCTTTTTTTATAAGCATTCAGAAGAACTGGATGCAAAATACTTATTTAGTTTGTCAGATTGTATCATGTACTGAGAAAATGTCATCTTACAAAGAATGCTGCACAGTATAACTACAAGAAAATTAGTATACTGCAAAAAGGCCCAAGCTCTGTGCATGTAAGTACATGAATTTTGAGTCTTTTCCAGACAAAAGTGTTGCCTGGGTTTTCACTAGTATTTTTCATCGATTTACTTGAGTTACACCTAGCTTATACCTTTACAGATAAAATGACTGTACAGGCATCAGATGGATGGAAGGTAAGGTGGGTATCTTAACCAGTGGTTGAATCAAAATATAAACAAAACATTTGAAGTTGCCTTGCAAAATTAAAAAAATACTCCTGGAATCTACTGGGTCTGGATGGGGTGAAGTTAATTGTCTTCATAGCAATCTATATGATGCTGTGTTTTATATTGGTGACCAAAATTGTGCTGATAACACACCAATGTTTTAGGTATTGCTGAACAGTGCTTCCACAGCATCAAGGCATTGTGGGTGTTTCTCACTCTGGCTCCCCAGGGAGTAGGCTGGGAGTGGGCAAGAAGTTGGGAGGGGACACAGCCAGGACAGCTGACCTGAAATGACCACAGGGATATTCCATGCTGTATAACATCATATTCATCAATAAAAACTGAGGAGAGAGGAGTTTGGGAGGAGTAGCCATTGCTTGGAGACTGATGGGCATTGGTCTACTTCAGGGAGGTGGTGAGTCATTGCCTTTGATGTGATGACTTATTTTTTTCTTCTTCTTTCCTTCACTTATTAAACTGTCTTAATCTCAACCCACAAGTTTTCTAGCTTTTGCTCTTTTCATTCTCTCCGCTGTCCTGCTGGGGGAGTGGTGTGTGTGTGAGTGAGCGAGTGGCTGTGTGGTGCCTAGCTGCTGGCTGGGGTCAACCCACCACAGTGGGAAAGGAAACTTGTTTTTCGTATGAGCTTTTACAATTTTTTTCATTTTTAAGACAGAGTAAGTAAGGGGCTAGCTTCACAAAAGACTTAAAGTGGAAATGCTCCACCTTTTCATTAAAATAAATTCACAGAAGAGATCATAAGTATTCTAATGTTTAGAACTATGGTTTTAGGGGTTTTTGCCTCCCAAACTAAAAAGAGATAATTGTTTAAACAAGGAAAATGCTAAATGCATGTGAAACACTACCCACTGTTTCTTTGCAGAGTAGGTTTATTTCATCTAGGGTGGTTTCCAATCCAGAAGCTTTCAGTGGCTTTTAGAATTGCCAGGGTTCTCCTACTGGACCATGTACAGGTCCTCTCAGGGAAAATGCAGTCCCTTTGTCTCTCCTGCATTTATCCTTCCTCTTTCTTCACCTCTCCCGAATGTCTCACTCAGAGCGGGCAGCAGCCAGGACAGCATGATTAGGGCACCTTACATGCTGCACAGACAGCCTTTGAAGTGAACTGTTATAATATGATACACAGAGGAAAAGAAAAATATATGTCAGTTCTCCTACCTACCATCACACTAGCTTTCTAATCCCCCATCTGAAACAAGTGAAGATTTGCATCCAAGGTTCTCGCTGCACAGGCAAATACTTTTACCAGTATCAAACAAAAAAGGAAAAAGTATCATCCCTCCCTCACATCTGACTGAATAAAAGACTTCAGTTCTTTCCTCAAATCTGCCCTGAAAAATTACATCAAAAAAATAATTATCAGATTTCAGAACCTTTTCACATTTGTTGCTGAAACCAATCACTGTATTTCAATTCAGTTTATGAATCACTGCAGATGTGTCCAAACTGGATTTTTCTATGAATAGAAAATCTGCTAAAAAATTGACTTGCATTACTTTGCAATTCTCATGAATTGAGAACTATCAAGATCAAACAGATTGGTATAAAGGGCTACCAAAAACCTGAAGGGGGAAAAATAAGATGTTTTAAAGATAAAATAAGAAAAGGAATAATAAAATAAAGTATCTTTTTAAAGACATTTTAGCACCATGTGGGTTGAGTGAGAGACTATCCGTACCATACCATACCACACCACACCACACCACACCACACCGCACTACACCATATCGTACCGTACCATACCGTACCGTACCATACCATACCGTACCATACCATATCATACCGTACCATCTTTTTGTGTTTGGTTTGGATTCTCTTTTGTCAAAATTATATTCTAAAATCAGTTCTCATACAGTATATTGACACTCCTCTTCTCAGAGTTCCTGAATTGACAGTAGTCAACTTGATGGAAAAGAGAAGCATGATAACATCATAGAAATACAAGTGACACAGGGAACTCAAGAATCTTAAAACTAAACAAACACATTCTAAGGGAACAACAGAGTTTTGCAAGTAATGGATGGGAAGGAAGGCTTGAGAGAGAGGTCAGTGAGATCTGTGAAATGTTTTGGGAAGTCACCACAGCATGTAAGTTCCTTTGGAAAAGGAATTGGAGAAATGGAACAGAAGAGCATTGAAAGTGTCTTCATTATGAGATACTGTAATCCTGCTTAAGGAAGTAGAAGTATTTTGAGAGATGAGATTATATTAATCCCCCTTCTCAGATGATACTGAAAATGTGAATGTCTGGGAAAGGAATATGTTAATCAAATTTTTATACATAGAGGGGGGCAAAATGGGGAACCCACACTGAATAATAGATTTTTATTTATTTGTTCATATTTATTTATT
>NW_009194560.1:0-9337 GCF_000690835.1 Fulmarus glacialis | reverse complement strand
TGCGCGGGCTTTCCGCCCGACTGTGCCCAAGGGGATCAGCGCTCCCCGGAGCGCTCCGCGAGTCCAGCGCCGCTTGGGCAATCAGAAACAGCACTCTCAGCCCTCCCGAGTCCCCTGTAAGCCTTAAATTTGGGAGTTAAGTATGCCTAATTGTACTTCTGCACTGGAGAAACGATTAAGCTTTTTTAAGAATATTCACCAGTTTTTGGTTTTAATTTTTGAGAGTGAGGGGGCAAGGAAACTGGTGGAGGGGGCAGGTTGAGAGCGAGGATGCAGCACCTGTCAAATCATCATCTCCCTCATTTAAGCCCGCATGCCAGCAAAGGAGGCTCTGTGTGACACTACAGCTTCCTCCATCTGCTGCTCGGAGCAATTCACGTGAAAACGCAGGAGGCTGGCAGCCTGAGCAGCTCTAAGCACTGGGCAGAGAAAGCTCGAGCATCATTTAAAACTTGCTTTGCCAGGAACTTTACTGAGCAGATATGACAGTTTCAATAACTGCCCCGTTTCTCAAGCTTTGTTCCCCAGATCCTCAGCCAGCCTTATTCTGAAAGAAGGCCCCTGCTTATAGCTCATCCCAAAAAGCAATGAACTGCTTAGAAGGAGTGTGCTGTAAGCACAGCCAGTTGACAACTTCACTGATGGCTCCCCACAGGTGACTTGCTCTTTATGAAAAATAAATACAAACCACCACATCTTGTACCATGCATTATCTGTCAAAAATAATTCGGAGGCTGGCTGAAATTCCATCTAGATAAGACTGCAACAATGGCAGTAGTCTGGGGAAAACAACCAGAGCAGACAACAATTACATGTGCTCCTACCATTTGTCTTTCAAGTTAACAATTCGCGGGTGTTAGAGACTCCCCAGCTGCCAGCCAGGCAATCATGCAGCAGGAGTGTCCAGGAAGGACTCGTCCGCTCCTCTGCTCCCCTTTGGACTCAATAGGTGATGTCTCCTTTTGCAGGCAAGCCTTCTGCTGTGATCTACGCCTTATCTCCTTCAGATGAGATTACTGCGATGTGCTCCTCATTGGCTACCTGGGAATTGCAGCTGGGGCACACAGGCGCTGCCTTATTGCATGCTTTTCCTCCCGCAGTACAGTACGCCCCTGCTCCCCTCAGCACTTGTTGCCCATTTGCAAGTAGCGTTTAAGGCACGGTGCTTCACTGACAGGAGGTGGAGGTCATTGCTTCCTTTGCATGAAGAAGAGGCTCCGACAGCACATTCACTGTGACAAACCGTTAGGTTGCTCTAGTCACAAACAGCCTTAATCTTGTTGACTGCCATGGCATGCTAAGAGCTTGGTTAGAGCAGCATTCCCCTCTGGGGATCCAGGACCGCGATAAAAGCCGTAATGGGATGGGGGAAACTCGATAAGGTTTTTATAATTTGATTTTCCATTATCTGTTTTCTGATTTTGAAGTGAAACGTCAATTGAGGTCAATCCTTTATGTAGATTTATAAAGTAGGAGTGCTTAGAGCACTCTACCTTAAGTTAAACTTAAACTTACCTTAAGGTAAAACAAATACATGAGAACATAGCTTATCTATACAAGCTTGGTATAGCGAAGTATTTTTTACCTAATGTCCAAAACGAAGTTGCAGCATAAATACAAAAGGTTTTGTAAAATGCTCAAAAAGGCACCATAAAACTATAAGGACAGCTAACATTCACAAGTCAAACATTTCTCAAAGGATCAAAAATAAGTGAATTTGCATACTTGAATATCTGGATCTCTAGTCTGCTGCACAGCAGCATTTCCCATCTCCACTAATGACTACTTATAGGTGTTACATGGGAAGTAAAAGAGGAGTTGCTTTTTAAAATATTTAAAAGCTCAAAACTGTATGGCTGATTTTAAAGGATGAAATGAAGTTTAAAAAAGCCTCATGCTATAAATACAGGCAAATGCCATACTATCGTCAGCTGTTGCACTACAGTAGGCATCACCGGTAATATACAGGGTCATTGAAAGTGCAGAATGAAAACAAAGTTACCAAAACTATATTAGTTAAACATCACACGAGCAGAGATGTCATATCCTTTGCCGCTTTTGAAGTGATGTATCAGGCTTTAACATACAACCCCACTGAGCTTAATGGAGAATTTAATTCTCTCAGAAACTAATTTTTGGCTGTCTACAGACTCCGGATGAAAAACCACTGTCATTAGTACACCTTGTTCACATCATGGAGTTTTTCTCTGCCACTGAACATTTCTTTTTCTTTCCAGCAAGTCTTTCTGACTTGGCCATTCAGTGATAACTGCTGGACCACCATCAGTTACACAAAAAAATTTGTTATAAATAAAACACTGACTAATGAAGAAAGTAACCCCATCATGCTACGAGGGCTCTGATCCTGCAAACACACAATCAGGGCGGGAATCTAACACCCATGCAAGCACTTCTAGTTCAGGGTAAAGTCATCGATAGTATCTATATGCTCTTAAGCATCTATAAGCAACTTGTAAGAAAATCACCCTTCAATTCTGAAAAGAAGAAAAAAACCAGGGATTTAAGGCCAAAATGATTACTTACCAAAATAAACCCTTAAAGGATCAATTTTAACATCAATGCAACAAACTAAACAGGTTTGCATGTAAATTTCCAGCAAATACATTCCATCACCGGAGAGTAAGTGCTATAAATTGAGCAGATGCGCTACACCACAGTCATAAGAAAGATTGAAGTCTCTGCTTTTAGTGCAAGAAAATCAGCTCAGCCGTAATTGTTCGGGGCCACTATGGTACTAACACAACAAAAACTTTCCAAATCCTACCTGTTTCTGCCCCTGACACCCTCCCCCCACCTCCTCCTAATCAAAATGCTTCCGAGGATAGAGGCACAAACAACACAGAGACATGAAGGAAAATGGCCTCAAGACTCGGAACCCTCCTCTATGATGGATAGAAGATTCTGGGGAAAATAAAGCCCCCCTGAGTAGCCCTCGGGGTTAGTGCCATTGCTCCTAACAGTGCTGCCGTCACAGCACACGTGCAAGCAATGCTGACTCTTTTACTGCACGTGAACTCTGCAATGGCAAAAGCAAACGTTTTTTCCCCTTATGCCTTAATGTAAGGCTTACCTTGCACATCCTTTTCCCCTCTCCCACAGATCCCGGAGCAAAAAGGTCCTTCTGACCCCAAGAGGACTGACAAATGGAGATGGAGAGTCTTCTTCTGTCTTTGAGGTCACCACTTCTGATCTAGCTGTAATTCAGTAATTACTCAGTTTGTGTGGCTCTCCAGAAGCATACATTAGCAGCTTGGGGGGGAAACAGAAGGATGACACCATTCCTGACCTCAACCACTTCTCATCTCCACACACCCTCCGAGCTCCCGCTGTCTGGAAGAAGGGAGGGCAGCAAGTGATGCAGCTTGGGGGATCGAGCACAAATTTGCAGGTAACATACGCTGGAAAGACTCCGAGTGCCCTGGTGTTTGTTAGAGGAAAGATGATTTCTGAATGCAGCTGGTAGGGTCCTCCGAGAGGTTTCTTCTTCTTTTACAAAAGGTTTCATCGCTGATGAAAAGCACTGAACTAGCAGCACCAGGAGGCTAAAGTCTCCGCAAAGTCAGGCATGCAGATTTCTCACAGGCGCAGCACCTGTCCCCTCCAAGTATTACCCTTATCCTAATCCTTTCCCCTATTACACAATTTCATGTCATGCACAGGCTCGCCACTACACTTTTACAGCTTTCATCTAGAGGCACTTAGATGCTATGGGAACAGGCATTAGAAACTAGCTTGAAGATAGATAATACAAAAGATGACAGCAAGATTGGGCACCTACAGGTCACGCAACTGGGGACTGAAACTTATATTCACGGTGGGACAGCTACATCTTTAAGCAAGTGTAAAGCAAGGGCAGCTAGCCTGTTTCTCTTTCTCCAAGAAAGACATCAGCATGGCAGCATTCATTAACATTTCCTACCTCTCTTCCTATCTAGCCCCAGGATTTCCCATACCTTCCTCCTATTTCTTTTACGCTTACTTCAGATAAAAAGTGTTACATCTGACCCTGCGCAAGGGAGAAGCATTATCAGACGTCTCCCAAGGAACTGCAGCAAAGACAGGGAGGGCTCTCCTCTCATTAATTCACCAATATTGAACTTTTCTCCTTAAGACAGCCAAAGGATCTGTGTGCTTGCTGGAAAGTATTTTGGACGAGCACAGATTCTCAACATATTGACTGTCATGTCTTGGGTGCATCGCTTGGAAGCAGCTCTCCTCCAGACACAAGAAGTGTCTCCATAAGCCATAGTGTTAAGTCCTACAGCCCAATTCCTGCAACAGAGCAACAACCGGATTGAAAGACTTTGGAGCATCTCAAAAGAAGGAAAATCATAAAGCAGCTGAAGGCAGGTAGCGTGAATCATAGCGGGAGAAAAATTAAATCACCTATATGGGAGACAATTCTGCTCCATCTTTTAATACTGCAACACTTCTATCTTTTCATCTTCCCGTTACAAGGAGCTGATTCATGAAAATAAGATCTTTGTACCTTAAGACCTGCTCAGCTTCTTCTGCTTATTCCTTTTACCTCCTGCCAAAAAGCTGCTTCTGGCAGAATCAGAATTAGTTGCTGTGAAAGTCATTGTGATGCTGCAGACAAAAGAATCTGAGTCCAGCAAAAAAAGCGAGAAACAACAGAAGCTGGACTTTTGAGGAAAAGCAGATTGCATTTCCATGCAGATGTCCAAAGTAATAAAGGTGGAAATTAAAATAAAGCCACACAAATACGATTCTCTAGCAAGCCTGTCTCCAACAAGGCAGAAAAGGTCATCAATAAATCTTCATTACCTGAATAGCTAAACATATCTAAATAAAAGGAGAAATTCAAATATTGGAAGAACTCATCTTTTTAAATGGTCTTACATAAAACAACTCTGCCTTGCCTAAACATGTTTTACAGAAAGGGATTTTTTTTTTATTTTACTCTGATGGCCTTTTACAGAGGTTTCATTTGCTGGGGCTTTTTTTCTGCCTACAGGGAAGTGGGAATTTCCAGGCTTAACAAGCTTAAATCCCCATGACATATAGTCCCAAAATTTAGAGGCAACTAAGATTTTGATTCTTACTTCGCTCCCTGTTGGTTTCCTCCCTGATGCATGCAATAGCTGTTTTGAATCTCAGCTGTTCCAACAGGAGGAAAAAAAAAAGGTCCCTGAAGGAACAGCATTAGTTCTTCCAGTCACCTTGCTGCAACTGCACTCCAGAATTCAGGCACATGAAACAGCACATGAGAAAGGCTTGCAGCAGCAAGCAGTAAAAGCACAGGGCATCAGACTGAACCAAAACCAAGAGGTCTTCTACATTCATCTGGTAAGAAGGCTATATTTATACTGGGTAGTAGTAATCTAAGGGTCCACTGAAGATTTACGTTGCATGAAATCTCATTAACTTCTTGTCACAGAAACCGACTTCCGCTTTTTCTGTCATGTACAGTGATGTTCTCTGGTCCCAATTCATCAGAGAGATTGGTTTATTAAAAATATTTTTAAAGTTCCACCACAGTTCACTTATGTATCTCCTCTTGCTAATAAACATGAGGAAAAAAACCTACTTCAAACACAACCACTTTAATTACTTTGTATCTCGAGACTCATAAAAGTACATTCAGTGCTCAAACCCTCTAATTCTACATTTCAAAATACATTCATGTCTTATTTTAGTGCCCTGCCTTAATTTTAAAGTCACACTCAAATCCAAGCCAGGATAGGGCACACAAGAACATACAGAACTTACGACTTTAAACACAACATATTCAACTATTTGAGCACTACTAACATGTTTGGGGGTGGGGGAAAGAAGCATATTTTCACTCAAGTCACCTAACCCAAGTGATGACAATGCCCTAAAAGCTATCAGGTAATAGAGGTAACCGTCCTGGGTTAAGAAAATGAGCATTTAATTTTGTAAAGACTGGACAGACCTATCCTTAGAGAGTCCAAGGCACGCAATAAAATCCTAAGTAACTTGTTTCTATTTCAGGTTTCAAGGGACTCTTCCAGTTGCCTACTGAAGTTCAGGTTCAAACTACCAAAGCCTCTGCTTATATATCAGGGCTTTCATCATCCCTCTTGAAGAGATTACGTTCTGCAGCTGGGAATCCTGCTGGCACTCACATTTGTCCTGAGAGGTGATTAGGACTGAAGGCCCGCCATTTAACTTTTCTGTAAATGTGCTCAGAGTAATTAGACCTAAACAACATACTGTCGGTTCCATCAGGGCTCTGAAAATAAGGTAGGCACTTCTTCTTAGGACATCACCAGTGAGCACAGAAGCAAGAACAGAAGCCTCAGCAAGCACAATTCATGTCAACCTACCAACTTAATGAGTCTCCGCTGATTTTAGCAAGTTTTAGAAATAGCCCAAACCCACAAATAAGAAAACAAGCTATCCCAACACAAACACTTTCACGAGGAGCAGCAGCATTCGGGGGGGGGGGCTGCAGTCCTCAAGGTAGTCCCCTAATAACCCTGGCTGAACCCAGGTCTGATGAAGAGATGCTGCTTAAGTTGACGGAGAGAAAGCATTTCACCAGGGGTGGAATTTCACATTCCCTGGGGTACCTGCCCACAGCTCAGGGATCCCCCCATCAGGGCCAAGCCTTTCCACAGCAGGGAGCGTGGGGTGAGAAAAGGGATGACTACTCTTCTCCGAAATCCAGCAATGCTTCAAACTCTTACAGTGTGATTCATTCCACAGGCTGAAGATCAAAGTGTCAGCTTACTCCTAATATTGATTAAAAAGGGTAGTCACCCTATTTATAATCAGCTAGCATTATCTCATCTCAAGAAACAGTAAGTCAGCAGCTAGCCTTGGGTGATAAGTAGGGGGTTTCCTTAACAGTCCTCTTCATTGAGATTGACGAGAAGTTTTAAAAAAAAAAAAAAAAAAAAGAAGAAAAAAGCAGTGGTGGTTACAAGAAAGGGAATATCTTAACAGAAAGCGGGGGAAAACCAATTAACGCTTTCAGCTCATTCCCCTTCACCACTGCCTGGAAATTCTCCTCTGATACAAGCATCGCCTGCCTAGGGCTTTTTGAGAGACCCTTGCACATCCTCACTGATTACTTCCCCTACTCAGGGAGACAGACTGTCCTTTACCCTAAATGCTTTTATCCTCTTGATGAGGTCTCTTACGCAGCTGGATCCTGCCTCCTTCTCCCACTGCAATCTCTGAGCCTGAGAGAAGACACCTGGGGACCTTCCACTTTGCTTAGGAAAGAGATTTAATCCTTTCATATCCTGGCATGGGGCTGAAGTGATGCACGCCTCCCCCCTCCCTGAACACCTATGGTTACAGTCCTGGGTGACGGATGTCCCCAGCTGAAGAGAAATCAAAGGAAAGGGCTTTCTCCACTGTTTTCTGCTCTTTCAGGAGTCATTTAAAAACAGGTGTAGATAAAGAACTGAGGAAAATCCCATAGAGGACAATCCTGCTGTACCCAGACAAGATGATGAGGCTTAAAATCTCTTCGGTATCTAATCTGAGCTAAATCACATCCCCGACATCCTCTACATTCAGTTTCGCAGGGTGCATTTCTCTCATTGCCCCCCACCTCCCAGGCTCACACGCAGCGTCCAGTCCCACCTGGTCACCCCCACTTCTGCCCTCCCTGGGGCCAGAGGTCCGAAGGAGGACCCCTCCACAGGGTGGTTTGACTTAATCCTCTGAGGGGGTTTGGGGGCAATTCCAGGCTTCACTTCCCAGCCAAACCCGGGTTACGACTCAGACAAGCCAACAGACAGCACTCAGCGCAGACAATGATTTTTATCTTCAAAGTGCTTTACAAACTAACAAATCCTTACTTCCCCTCTGAGAGAAGAAAGAAGGAAAAAAAAAATCCCTAAACATCACCATCATGATGGAGCAGAGATACAAATAACCCCAAAAGTCCTTTCATGTTGGAGCAGGGGCAGAGGAGAGTAGTCCTGCTGTGCAGCAGTGCTTTGGGTCTGGGTTTTTTTGTGGTGTTTTTGTCTTTTACACCAAAGACCTGGATTCGAATCCTGTTTCAGATCACTACGGATGGTACAGTAGGACAGAGGCTCTCAAGACATGGCCAGCAGGTCCCTTCCCCAAGGGCTGTGGAGTTGGGGGTCTGAGAAGCAGGCGGCAGTACATGGGTGTCTTCCAAGAATCCACTTGCCTGTTCAGACTGCAAAAGTGCCGCACGATTAATTATACATCTGTGCTACAAAAGATCAGCTCTATAACTGCAGGGGGTGCTATTCATCAGCCTTGAAATGCATTGGCAGAGGATAGCCAGGGTCCAGTAGTTGAAATAAAGAAATAAATAACTACAAAAGCAGGATGCGCTCTGGGTCGTTAGGAGTGAAGTGCAGCGGCGGGACCCAAGTGACCCGGGAGCGGAGAGTTTTGGAGAGGAGCCTGACCTGCAGCCGGTCGGGATGCAGTGCTTTGTCCAGGAACTTCGCGAACCGGAGTGGCAGCGAAGCCACCAGTCATTGGGGTGAGGTGCGTAGACAGAGCAGTGGCAGCAAGGAGCCTGCCTGACACCTGCATGCACTTTTCCTTCCTCAGCCCTCCCCTTTCGAGGAGGCAACAAAACATCACGTTCCCAGCAGTAAGAGTCCAGTCCAAAGTGGCTTCACTGCAGGGGCAAATTCAGAAGGACCCCCTTTCCCTCATCCCTTTCTTTTGAAGCCCCCCTTTCCTGGAGCAGGCATTTAGCAAGTACAAATACACCACAACATTAGGCATCCTTCCACTGTCACTCTCCACTATCCTTCCTCCTCCAGACACACACACTAACACAAAATGACGGCTTCCTCAACAGACTGAATGAGCAAAGCCCTCGCGCCGATCCTTAATTGTCTGCGCTTTACTCTCTCGCTCCAGTCATATTATATCACAAAACTCAAAGCAGCCCACCCACTGCCCCCATCTTTGTCCAAAATCTCAAGTGAACGGTAAATTGGACACAGGAAAAAAAAATTGCTGAAGAAGAAGGGAGGGGCAAGCTAACCCCCCCCTTTTCCTCCTCCCCCTTTTTTTTTCTTTTTCTTCCCCCCCCCTTTTTTTTTGAGGTTGCTCTTCGCTGGTGCACCCGCATTGCTATTGTGCGGTTCTCAGTTAAAAAAACCAACAACCAAAACCCAAAAAAGATGGAGATATTAAAGAAGAAATCATATCTCACAGCCCTTGAGAATGTGACCCTGAGGCCCTGCCCTTCTCCCTCCTGATGTACCCACCCATCACGGTGAAATGGCAGGCCCCCACCCCATCCACCCCCATGCTACTCTGAACCTGCAGAGCCAGAAAAAAATAAAAATGCATCCAAAACCAAAACAAAATAAAA
>NW_009194559.1:24218-34865 GCF_000690835.1 Fulmarus glacialis | reverse complement strand
AATGATTCTATGATTCTATGATTCCTCAGAGTGATTTGTTCTTCCTGCTACAGACAGCTGGTTTTCCCAAATATTTCAATAAGTAGCCGTATGTTCCAGATCTTTCCAAATATCAGAAACTAGAAAGAAAGCTCTTCTAGATCTGTTTCATGCTTCAAATCTTATTTTTTCTGTTTTTATTTCATCTTCCTATATATGAACTCTTTAATGAATATATCTCAAAATTGTTCCTCTTACTTTTACAAATTCTGCAAAATGTTCTTTTTGCATTGTAATATCACAGATCTTTGAAATATAATGGTTGGACCACTCTCTTTGTGGTGGAACCTGCTAGAAAAACAACTAACTAACAAATTCAACAAACACCTCCTGATTTTATGCTTGAAACTTTCCAAAATATTTCTTAGACTAGAGAACACCTTGGGGCAAAATCCTGGCCATATTGAATTCAGTAGTACCAGATTTGACCCTTCCTTATCTCTGACACTGCCAGTAAGTTGGTAAAAACAGATTTATGAACCTGTATATTTAGTATAGCCACTATCTGTGCAGTTCAGAGACAAGAAGTTTTGGAGATGTTTCTTGTTTGCTCTCTTTCTTTTTAACCAGTTAAAAATTCAGCCTGAGCTCTGGAAATGAAAGTATTCTTTCCAGATTGACTATCAACACCTGAAACAAACCTGCAGGGCAACAGTCTCACATCAGTTATTCCTTTGTAAATCCACTTTTTAAGTCTTTTGAGTTCTCTTGTATTTTAAATTAAATATTGTCATTGTACATTCTTGAGAGTTTCACTTCTTGCTCTCAAAAATAGCTATATTGCCCTACTGACATCAAAATGAAATAATTGTCAAAATTTTCTCAAATGTTTAGAAACATTTAATTCTTTGTAACAGGAGCGAAAGTTTTATTCATTTTTAACGGATCTGACTCTCCCGTTCCTAGTCATCATTATACGGGACTTAGCAGCTGAATGAGTCCCAGACTGCTTGTCGGTATTTTATTACAGTTGAAAACAAGACATTGTTATGTACAAGAACAGAGACTGATGGTTTTCATATGTAGTTACTGGAGTCAGTTTTTTAAAAATGCTTCAAGCAAGTTTGTTTTAGAGGAGGGTGTTAGTTTTATTACCATGTGATGTACCACATATGATGGAGTTCTATTCTCTATACATTATTTTTGCATTATGTCTTTGTCCAGCACCATGAAAATAAGTCACAGGTGATCGCAAGACCTTAGATCCTCATCATATCTGACATGGTACTATCATCTGTAGATAATTCAATTGTAAACAAAGACTCACTGTTTACAACTACAGGAAAAAGGATTAACAATTCATGATCTCAAGGTAAGCCAATTTAATTTTGTCCAGCAAATAGAATGATTAAGGATCTATGAATCAGCTTTTATGACTTCCCAGAGTTGAAAACATGAGGACTTTTTTACTGCTCAAATCAAGGAAGAGCATATAAACAAACTGGGAATAAATTGGTGAAACTGATATGCAGTCTCAGTGCTTTCCATCAGTCTGCTGCACTAACTGTTTCGGAAATAACGACTTCTTTAGCTCTAATTCTTTTGGTCAATACCCCTTTTGAAAAGTATCAAGTTCTCAACTTGTAGTGTGGAGATGATGAACACTAGAGGCAAAGTGAAGAAGATATGGATAAGCCCTCAAATATTGGTTTGAAGTTGATACATTTAACACAAACCTATTTAACTTGCTAGGGGTTGGGTCTTTGGGGGGAAAAAAAAAAATCAAGTCATGATGTACATCTAGTGCAACAAAGACATGTCTGTCTGAATTTGAAGAGACCCTGGAAAAATACTCATAAGAAATTTATAGGCATTGAACATAGAGCTGAATGAGATAAAAACAATCCCCCTATGAAAGTATCTATGAATGTTAACTATTTAGTTGCTCAAGAAAACTTGTAAGAAAATAAAGTGTTTTCAGAAAAATGAGCTTTTCTGCTTCTTATAACGTTATGTGAGAGAAATAAATGGCCTGAAAGATTATTAACAATGCGCAGAAGGGCACTGGGACAGAACCAGATTTATCATTTAGTGAGTTGTCAAGCAGCTCACAGAAGTACCAAAAGAAATAAAAAGATCTTAGATTATCTCCAGGATTAAGGGAAGAAATGAAGAAGATGACCAGTAAACAGTAAAAAGATGTTTACTGTATCCTGTTGTGGACATCAGCAAAAAACATGACTTTCCATCTCTGACATCCCTTCCTTGAGTGCAAGTGAAACCAGAATAATATGACTGTCTCTAGCTCAGAAAATGGGAATGAAATGTCAGCAGAAGCAAGAATTACCCTTGTATAGCAACATGACATTTTCATATCCAGATTCAAAAACAGCAGTAGGAAGGGCTCTGTCACCCCTTGTCCAGGAGCATATCTGAGCAGTTAGTCAAAAAAACTTCATGCATAGTCAATGGCCTGTGGCCTGGCCTATTCTGGAGCAAGAGTACCCAAATGAAGGAGGTTTAGTCCAGAGACCAGGAAGTGAAAAAACAAGGGACAGTGACAGACAAGATGGAAGGTGTAAAGAGAAGGAAGAACTGGCAAAGTCAACCACAAAATCGAAACAGTCCTCCTTTCTCTATGACCGTTACGTTTCAGAAAACCAGAACAAGGATAATGCTCGACTGATTTCTACTAAAGGGAAAACCAGAGGTCTGTGAAGTCTTCACTCATATTTTTCCTGAGGGTTTTAACTTTATAATAAACCTTCCACATACCCTATAGTGAGTAGGACCCTGTTCTGCTCACTTCCTTTTGGTCACTGCTTATCACTTCTTGGATACAGGTTTTCATTTCCTTCTAGAACCAACAATTAAAAGTTTTTAAATAAAGGACTAAAATTGTGCAAATATAATTAGCTAACCTACACCACTTCAGCTAAGACGTGCATCTACTGTGCAGAGTTTATCTAAGCTCTGGAAGGATACAGATAGCCAGCAGAATATATTTAACATCCATTTCCTGTCAAGTATCTGCTAATGTATCCTGACAGTTCCTGCATAAAAATTACACAAATCTGTAATCTGTGTATCAGGTTACATTTCTTTTTAAATTCCAAAAAATAAATGAGAAAAAGTAGTTTAATGATTCCTATCTTTGTTGCTTGAACAAAATTGTGCACTAATGAAGGTCAATGTTATGAAGTTTCTTAAGATTAGGAAAACACAAGAAATATATCAGTTAATAGTAGTTGTTAAGATTTGTACAGGAAAGCAAACCAGACAGAGAATGAGCTAATTGCTAGACCTCAGACGGAAAATATAGTTATTCTTAGCCCCATGTAGTACATAAGGTCAGACAGGCTATCTCATCGTCTTAAATAAACTGCTTAGAGATTGCTTTGCCAGGATATCAGTGGCTCCTTTCTATCCCTACCAGATTCCAAAAAATTTTGAAATTGCAACTGAAAAATGTCTAGCAGTGTCTTTGACCCAGATATCCAAAAAGAGTCTAGGATTACTGCAGTATTTAGAATACCTCTGAAAGAAACTGCAACTTATGCTCACAATTCAATGATATTTTTTTTTCTTCCTCATATAAATACTACACAAATCAGGTAGTTAGTCACTTCTAAATCAGTTCAATTTCAGACACTATCACTGTCTCTCTACTGTTGAAAGGCAAAATAAAACTGTCAGAAAAATCAGGGCCTAAATATAAATATATTCCTGAATGCTTAAGCCCTTGAAAACGAAGAGCACTCTAGGTTTCAGTTATGTGTACTTTTTCTCTGTTTGAAATGTTGCCTTATACAACAAGTCTTAGGAATTTCTCTTTACATGATGAAATCCCCCATTTTTCCTAGTGCCATTTAAAAATTATGCTTACTGTTTATATAAAAGAGCACTATTATGTTTATACATGCGTTTAGATTATGTCATTATAAATTAGTTCTACTTCTTCTCCTATTGTAAACTAAGTCTCAGGCTCTGAATAGTTAACACTGAAAGGTTTTACCACTTAGCTACTTAGAAAATTAGCAACACCACCCCCAAAACCTTCCTAAATGGGCTAATTTTAACAGGAAAATCAGGAACGGGTTAGTTTTGATGGGTTTTTTTTCATATCAACAGAATGAATTGAACAATTATCCACTAAGCCTTCTTATCTACTAAAGTGCTGGGCAGTAAGTCACTAACAGAGAGATAACAAAACGTGCTATTCTGTAGAGAAAATACAACGGTGATGTGCTAGCATTACAACTTTCCAGACATGCTGGTTAACATTTTATCCTATTGTATCTTCCAGCTGTATAACAAAATACTTTTCCCTATGGAAATAATGTCTAACACCTAAGTTTTCTTCCACCTGCAGCTATGTCATGTTCTCTCCTGGGAATTTGGGAATATCTGATGCCCGTGGCTGATATTAAATTGCAAAATGTTACCTTGCAACAACAACAAAACAGAACAGATTGGAATCTGAGGAACGTTTATGGCCAGAGATCCAGAAAACATTGGTCAACAAAGTATCCCAATGTATAATAAAGGATGAGAAAAAGTAGGAGGGAACCTTTAAAAATTCCAAGTTTGAGTTAATTTTTAACAAAAATCTTTCTTCCTGTCTTTGCTACTTTTTCAGATAGCTGCTTTTCCTCAGTACTTTTCAATGGAAATTCATTTGATATACCTTTTACTTCTTAAGGAAGAGAGAGGTACAGAGAAAATCCGCTTTCTAGGAGGACTTTTGTTTTGCACCAGCAGGTTTTCATTCCTTGTGAATCCCAGCAAGAAAGGCATTCTCAAGAAAGACTTTATTAATCTCCAAGAAAAACTGATAGCACATTATAAAATTACACATTTCTTCTGATGTTGGGAACTCTGAGATGATATAGGATTGGATGGATCTTTGATAAGGACATTGCATGCTGCACAGATTTACTACCTGTGGTGAGGTTTGCTGGCATCGTGGTTGAGTTTTTATAAAATTTTATTAGAAGTGAGCAACTCTATTCATATTTTCTACTATTGAGCAAAATAATGTTTATATGAAAACACTTTGCTTCACTTCATGATAAAGACATGCCCCTGGCATCACCATCATTGCCAAGTGATTGCCAGCTACACAGTCTCTTATTATGATTAGCCAGCTGAGCTTATCCCACATCAAGAGATATGTGCAGCATAGGGCAGTCCTGAGGGCCAAGTAATGCGTGCAGTACAACATGGCACAGTACAGAACAGTGTGGACCTGTGTCTGCTCAGGTGGATCACTAATGCATGGATGTACAATAGTCCTCCAGTTAGGACCACTACAACATTCTTAACATCAAGCTGCCTAAAGAGCATGTTTCCCACTAACAAGAGCCCACATACACATTTGTTTCTCTTGTGGAAGTATTTCAGACTCAGCATTATCACCAAGATCGCCAACCCACCTCTTGAAGATATTGGGAAGATAACAACTGCTGAGCTTCTCAAAAAATAAGTTACTCCAGAGTAAGAAAAAATCTCAGACTTGTATGCGTGAGGCAAGTCTTGCACAGAGCAGGACTTGGGGGACAGGCCTGAAGAGGGAGAAATCACAAGTAGAAGGTCAAGAACTAATGCTCCCTCTCCCAGTGCCACCTCTAAAGCTTGTTAGCTGGTAAGGATCTCAACAGAGAATTTTGTAGTATATCTGCGCATATGTACAGGTATATGGGATGTATATATGGCAGGTATATGGCAGGTATATGTACAGGCATATAATGCCATGAAAGTTTAAGAGAAAAAAAAAATTAAAAATTTCAAAAAAAAAGGCTTTTAATTATAAAGGTAATACTAACAAGACAGGAATATTTAGTTGTTAAATACAGGCAAAGACATGAAATCACCACTACTTTTCAAACTGTGCAACTGTTTCCTTTGTGGCCCTTTTCACTCAACCTGAGTTGCCCATTCATGCTAGTTTTGGAATAGGCAGAATAATCCCCACTGACAGCTACTGTGCAAGCTAACAAAAGCACACGAACGCTGTAATGCCCCTAAGTGTTAATTAAAAAAATGAGTTAAAATTAATTTAAAAATTGGTTTGTTAAAATGCAAGTACAAATTCTAGCTTTTATATGTTGTGACAAGTCTGAACAAGGTACAAAGCTACCATGGTTGCACTCTGCTGCCACCCTGCATATCACCTCTAAGACAGAAGAAAAAATGTTTTAGAAAGGTTTGTAAAGTTCTAGTGGGAATGGTCCAGTCTATCTCCAACACCCTTCTGCTCTCCCATTTAGGAATAAATAAAATCTCTTTGAACAAGCATATATTTATTTTCATTTTCCACTTTCCACAGGTAGACCATGCCTACTTTACAATGGTACGGTGTCTAATCAGTAGTTTCTATCAGCTGAATCCTAGAGCAAAGGACAATGATGCAAAAGAAAGTTTGGTCTGCTGTATTTGTTAGCTAAAAATGTCTAACAATGTTAGACAAAGACATGGAAAGAAAACAGAGGAAATCTGGTCCTAACATTTTTAAAAGACAAACACAGCAGGATCACATCTAACAATCTCTGGATCATACCCAGACATAGGAAGAGAGTTGAATGAGAAGCTTTACAACCCAAGCTGGCTAGTAAAATGAAAAACAAAACAAAAAATCTACAGTATCTTCTTACCAGTAACAGCCAAGTGAACAAAAAAAAACAAAAAAAAAAAAAAAGAGAGGTTTTTCCAGACCCAGCTTTCACAGCTGAATTTTTACAGCAGTGATGTCTTGCCATCAAGTAATGTGTACACAACAAGCTGCATCTATTCTAAGCTAAATACCAACTAAACAAGACCTTGAATTCAAGCAAAACATTTCAATAAATGGCATTTGATGGATTTCCAAATGCAATTGAAAAGTCAGTGTCCTCTATCTCAAACCTTGTCTTACAGTCCACGCTTTGTTTATTAGTAATGGCTATTATGAGCCTTTCTGCTAGTTCTGTAATACCAGCTCCATCTCATATTTCCTTTAAACAGTGGTGCCATTTAATTTTAAATATATAGTTTGCTGGATGAATCAAGGAAAAATGTGGAGTGTATATATACCTGGATTGCCTAATTTTAGATGAACTATAATGGAGAAATGTGTATTAGAATAAAACGGCTATAAATCAAAAGCTATTTCATTTTCTGTGGTCATGTAAAAGCCAGGGCTCTTTGAATCCATAATTCAGCTGTCATAATCTCTTAGAGGTATCATTGACCTTCCTTGGAAACTTCTGTCACATAAAGAAAAATAGTTCTGAAGGAATCACATTAAATCATACTGCATTACTGACAGCCAGTTACTTGAAGATAATTTAGCCCACTTTAACAAGTACTTAACAATGAATTGTACTTTTCGATATTCTTATTCTTCACATCTTAATGTGGCAAAGCTGGCATCTCTGTGCAATATATGTGTATTAAAATAAAAAATGCATGCCCCACCATGTTTTACTGGGTTTAATCTCCCAAGAGAACTATTAAGATTCTCTTATGGAGCTTCAGATACATATTTTCAATCAGTACTGAACTGGAGGAACTGATGTTTCCAAGGAATGTTAGAATAACTTAGATCTATATTTTTTTACTGGCATATCTTTGGAAGTATTTAGGAATATATATTTCCTTTTAAAATAATAATTGTTAATAAATAATGAAAAATTACTTAGCCAGCTACCACTGTAAAACGAATTATTCTTATAAAGTGGTGAATTTTAACATTGGAATTGGAATGAAGAGGGGCACAGGTTCTAAATATCCAATAGATACTGACAGATGCGGGAAAGGAATACCAAAAATTTTGCCACTAAAAAGGATGGTTACCACAATTTGGACATTTAGAACACAGTAAATGCTTTAAAAAGGATACCTGCCTATCTAAATATTGTCTCATTGATCATATCTGACAAAAGATGGAGGAAAACAGCAAAAGCACAGGAAATCAGAATGTACACCTCCTCCTTTCCTCACTCACAAAATGTTATGTCCTGCCTTGCAGGTGCATAAGCAATAGTCTATATATAGAGTTACCTCTAACATCTGAAATTTTATTTTATAGCTACAAGCAGAATCACAGCTTCCAGAATTTTTCATGGTAGGGGACGGATAATGTTCTTACAGTTTTTTATAGTTATAGAGATTAATCTCCTTTGTAGAACTACTTTTCATTGCTCTTCACTAAACCATCACTGGTTTTCTCCATTAATTGAGAAATTTCCTTTTTTTTGATAAATTATGGTGAAAAAAGGAAGTCAAATAATGCATTTACGATGCATTTTGATTGGTCTCCATTTTTTATAATCTATTACAGATGCTCAGTCTTCCACGTATTTTTATTTAGCAACTCAGAATAGAAGAAACTCAAAATATTTAGGGGATTTCTGGGAAAAGCACATGAAATTCCTATTTATTTATTTAGATTTCTAAGAAAAACAAACACACAGCTACTTTATTTTGAACACCATTTAGATTCCATGACTCATTCTGGACTATGACAAGCAGAAATTCTTACAAAATTAGGCCACTTCACTTTCATCTTTTTTTTTTTTTTTTTTGGTAATTAAAATATCCCTTTATGACAATGATATCAATAAAATGTCACTTGACCAAAGCAGGACACAAACGTTGCACACACTGCAAGACAAATAAAAGTTTCATTTTAACGATGTTATATGACTGTGATGTGACTAGTTATTCTGGGCTTGAGAACATGGCTTTTTATGCATTTAGGCTTGATAGATGCCGATGATTTGGATTCCAGTTAAACCTCTTAATGTCTAATTTTTCAGGTTTCCCTTCCATATTTTTGGGAAAGCTGGAGTGTCAATGCTAGCACTTTCTGAAATAATCATTTGCTGGCTGAAGCTGGGTTCAACAAATGATGCAAGGTTCAAGGAAAGATCAAGAATGACTGATTTCTATCCTACTGATTAAACATCCTTACAGAGAAGTGAGGACCATTGAACCGATATGACTACTGAAGCTTCAGGGGGAAAAGTAGAAGACCATTAAGAGTAAGCTATGGAAAATGTGGAGTGAAAAAAGTAAATGCCACTCATGGCAGCTAAATGAGATTTTCTTTCAAAACAAGGGGTTTTAATTGATTTTTTAAATCCTTTGAAAAGCTTCTCTGTTACTCTCTAATTCATTTTTTGCAAAGTTCAAGTAAAAGGTGAATTAAATTTTGTCTTTGATATCATTCACAGCAGTTAAATAAGCATCATTCACCAGAGTAGCTTTGTAGTGTACTTGATATTCTGAGAATAAATAAAAACAGAGGAGAAAAGAACCCCTCAAAGTGCAAACATTTTAAAGTCCTTTGTCATTTGAAAGATAGTATCAAAGGAACTTCTACAAAAGAAAATGGAAAGTGATTTAGGCAAATATTGTTTAAAGAATAATTTTTCACATTTACCTAGCACTTTTCACATATACAGACTTTTCTGCACATGATGTAATTTATCCCACAACAACCTCAAATAAATATAACTTCTTTATAAGACAATCATGAAGGTAACCTATTTACTCTGCTTCTTCTTAAGAATGGGTTGTAGCAAATAGGTGGACAAAAAAAAAAATACTGAAATTAAGAAAAAAAATGTTTTCATATTAATAATTTTAGGCCACTTTTTACTGGCTGACTACATTGAAATTGTTAGGCTAAAGTATCCACATAACCAAGATTTTCTGAACATCTTAGTCTCTACTACTATGCCCAGGCTTTTGGTATAGTCCAACTCACATCCAGAATCACATAAAGTTTTATCAACAAAAGCATGCAGCCTCAGCACAATTCCAGTTTAAGTAGAATCATAGAGTCATAGGTACTTAATGCCTTCTTTGCCTCAGTGTTTAACAGTAAGACCTGTTGTTCTCAGGGTACCCAGCCCCCTGAGCTGGAAGACAGGGATGGGGAGCAGAATGAAGCCCCCATAATCCAAGAGGAAATGGTTAGCAACCTGCTACACCACTTAGACACACACAAGTCTATGGGATCCACCCAAAGGTACTGAGGGAGCTGGTGGAAGTGCTCACCAACCCACTTTCAATCATTTATCAGCAGTCCTGGCTAATGGGGGAGATCCCAGTTGACTGGAGGTTAGCAAATGCGGCGTCCATCTACAAAAAGGGCTGGAATGAGGATCTGGGGAACTACAGGCCTGTCAGTCTGACCTCAGTGCCAGGGAAGATTATGGAGCAGATCATCTTGAGTGCCATCATGCGGCATGCACAGGACAACCAGGTGATCAGGTCAGCATGGGTTTATGAAAGGCAGGTCCTGCTTGACTGACCTAATCTCCTATGACAAGATGACCCACTTAGTGGATGAGGAAAAGGCTGTGGATGTTGTCTACCTAGACTTCAGTAAAGCCTTTGACACCATTTCCCACAGCATTCTGTTAGAGAAATTGGCTGCTCACGGCTTGGACAGGCATACTCTTTGCTGGGTAAAAAAATGGCCGGGCCCAAAGAATTGTGGTGAATGGAATTAAATCCTGTCAGCTGCCAGTCACAAGTGGTGTTCCCTAGGGCTCAGTATTGGGGCCGGTCCTGTTCAATATCTTTATCAACGATCTGGATGAGGGGATTGAGTGTTCCCTCAGTAAGTTTGCAGACGACACCAAGTTGGGCGGGAGTGTGGATCTGCTCGAGGGTAGG
>NW_009194559.1:0-24159 GCF_000690835.1 Fulmarus glacialis | reverse complement strand
TCACAACAGCCCTATGCAGCGCTACAGGCTTGGGGAAGAGTGGCTGGAAAGGTGCCTGGCAGAAAAGGACCTGGGGGTGCTGATTGACAGCCATCTGAACATGAGCTGTCAGTGTGCCCAGGAGGCCAAGAAGGCCAATAGCATCCTGGCTTATATCAGAAATAGTGTGGCCAGCAGGAGTAGGGAGGTGATCGTGCCCCTGTAACTGGGCACTGGTGAGGCTGCACCTCGAATCCTGTGTTCAGTTTTGCGCCTCCCACTACAAGACATTGAGGTGCTGCAGCGTATCCAGAGGAGAGCAATGAAGCTGGTGAAGGGTCTGAAGAACAAGTCCTATGAGGAGCGGCTGAGGGAAATGGGGTTGTTTAGTCTGGAGAAAAAAAGGCTGAGGGGAGACCTTATCACTCTCTACTATTACCTGAAAGGAAGTTGTAGAGATGTGGGTGTTGGTCTCTTTTCCCAAGTAGCAAGTATTCAGACAAGAGGAAATGGCCTCAAGTTGCAGCAGGGAGATTTAGGTTGGATGTTAGATAGGAAAAATTTCTTTACTGAAAAAGTGGTCAAGAATTGGAACAGGCTGCTTAGAGAAGTGGTTGAGTCACCATCCCTGGAAGTATTTAAAAGATGTGTAGATGATGTGCTTGGGGACATGGTTTAGTGATGGACTTGTCAGTGTTAGGTTTATGGTTGGACTCAATGTTCTTAAGGGTCTTTTCCAATGATTCTATGATTCTAATCACTATAATCGCAGAGAAACCCCAAAATACCAGAGGATTCCTGTCAACATCTCTTCAGGATAGTACTTCTGTGATCTTCTAATGGCAAGTGAATTGCATGACAACAGCATTTTTTTCAACAAGAAGGCTAAAACTAGGTTGTGTTATTAAAACTCCATGTTTATTTAAAAAAAAAAAAAAGACTTGAAACACGTAGCATGAGAACTGCAAAAAAGCCTACTTCTCATTTCATTGACAATGTTTTATCTAACCGTAGTAACCCGAGGACTTCATTTTAGGCTGTGACAAGCTGTGATACATCAAATCATCTTTGGCATAGGTCAAATCCCTGGAAATGTATCTATGGCCAATTAAAAAAAAACAAACAAACATCTAAATAAAAAAAAATTTTAAAAGCAAGTCCTGCTGGCTTGCGTTTCTCATAATACTTGTTTCCTATTGGACTCTAGAAGAGTTTTTGACGGGACAGTCTGTATTTTCTGATGATGTCAAAATGTCAATTGAAAATCCATCTGTTTTAGCAGAAAAGTAATATTTTTTCAAAAATGCAACATAGTAGCCAGCATTCTGCCTGAGACCCAGAGGACTGAGGGCAAATCCTGTGTCCTAACATGGAATTAGTTATTATTTATAGAGTCTAAGCCAGGGTTGGGAGAACAAACAAAACAAACACAACAACAAACTGATATTCCTATTGTCTTATTGTGTGGAATATCATCCTTTTTCCTCCCTAATAATTTCTAAAACAGACCTGAGTAAAACTGGGTATTATGATTCTTCAAAGCTCAGATAGTCAAATCAATGCCAATTTACTGCAATTTTGGGACGCGTAATCTTGTATTCTAGAATACAAGACAAGACTACTCTTATTTACCTTGCAATGTATGCATTTATTCCACTGGAGTGTAGTGGGGTTTATTGCTTTGCTGTTTCAAATGGGATAAACATCTTTTTTGGAATACAATGTAGTTTGCTAGCTAAATGGGAAAAAAGCTCTGGTTTTGTGCCTATCTTTTTTTTTTTTCTTTCAGAGTGCACATGATTAGAAGCCATCCAGGGAGATATATTTGCTTCATCAAAGTACAATAATTATAAGGGTCTATCTAAGATTCACTGATGATGATGTACATAGTATGAAAAATTCTACAGGATTAGACGTTTCAAAAAAATTTGCAGATAACAAAAGACACAGTATATCGTCATTTTCCTTTCACCCTGATTCAAACACGTCTGTGCCCAAAACCAGGCCTATTACATGCTAGACAGTCAAAAGGGCACAAGAAAGATCATTTTTCTGGGACTTCAGGTTATTATAATACCCGTGCACTGACTTTTTTGTCTTTGCTCCCAGTTTAACTTTGTTTCTGTTCTTTACAATGCAAACTATGTCTCTTTCTGCTTTATACTGTTTTATCTTACTTTACTGAAGGAGGCAATGGATGAGGAATAGTGACAGCCTTGACAACCTATCTCTCTGCTTCTTCAGAAAGCATCTCCGTACTTCCTTTGATGGGATCACATGTAAGTCAACTTCCTTCCTGAGCTGGTGCACACGGGTGTTATGTTCTCTGCAGTTTGAAAACACATTTCTACAGACGTGCTCCAAAATAAATACTCATAACTTGTTATGATATGTGTCAATTCCTGAAAATGGTCCATTTATTTTTTGATTCCATATTATCAGGAGGTGGATGATCACCATTTGGCTTGGAGACATATCCTTTATTTATTAGCTTTTCTGTTTATTTTTCCTGTTCGAGGTCTTTGGGGTTGCTCCTCAGGTTCTTTTGTGCTTTCAGAATGCCCATCACCATGCGGATGCTACCAAAATTAAACCACTTAAAGAGCTGAATGTACCAAGCCAAATCCAAAGAAAACTCTGAACAACAATTTTTTGTTATTAACTATGGAGTTAATTTTGCACTCATGGTTTTTGCTAGAACTTTCACTAAAGCCAGCAAGGAATTTTCTCATGGGCCTGTGACAGGATTGTGTCTTTAATTACTCTGGAAAAATTAAATAATTTGAAACCAGTTTTTCTTCCAGACATTCTAACTTCAAATACAAATATGCTTGCTGTAGAATCCAGTGAGAGTTTTACCTCACAAAAGAAAGTGGATTTTAGTGCCATAAACAGGAAAGAGCTTTGTAAATCCAATAAAATAACAGAAATTTTATTTTCCAGGGAAACTATTTGTGGATTTCTTTAAGGACAGATTTTATTAATGAAACCTCTAGGCTCAAACTGAGATGTTCTGAATCAGATTTATTGTAACAGAGGTAACAGTTCTTTCAGTATCCTGATCTTGTAACTTCTATATATCTTCTGAACTATTTCCACTTTCCAGGCGAAGAAATAAAAACTCCATTCCTCTTCTGGACAAACTGAGATTTAGGAAGGCTAAGTGACCTCCAGACTCATACACTGAACTCTGTAGCAGAATCAGAAGAAAATACATGTTCTAAGTCTTAATTATACCTGGTATCATTTCTCATCTGTAACTCCATTCTTCCTCCACTAAAACCAAGAAGATTCACTAAATGTTCTTTAAGGTATTTCATGGAGAAGTTCTTAAGTTGCCAAGCTAAAGAACATGTTCTTTTGTGAATTATTTCACTGATAGGAGTAATGTAGAATTACAAATCAGTTTCTCAGAACATACTAAATAAGAATATCTTGAACAACAATGAAGGGGAATGAATTCCCCTAACTAGTCTCAGAGACCTCAATTCTCTTAAAATACGAAATATCTAAACAATAAAAAAATTGTTTAGATTATTATATTATTACATATATTACTAACAGGGCAAACTAGTTATATGACAGGACTTGCAAGTCACTGGAGGGAAAATCTAACAAAAATAGCCAAGCCCATTGCTTCTTTCTAACTTGCCAAAGCAAGCTTACAAAGATCACATTAGCTCCTATCATCAAAGTCTTTGAAAAAAGCAGAGGAAAGTTGTTGCAAGTCCTTTGATTGTAGTAAGGGCTTTGAAAATACAGCATTACATTTCAATCACATGATTACTGCCAACAAACCAATGTACCCAGAGCCCAGAATGGCTCCTCATTGTCCTACAGCCAGCTATGACTAAACCTAGCGTACACTAAAACCACAGTTTATTTTGGATCTATGCCCAAAGATGCATAACGACAGTATACCTAGCGCATCTTCTAGGATCTGTCTTGATCTTTCTCTTTTACAAACTACTGCTGGCACTCTAGAGACCTAGTCCCAATTTTAATGTCCCAGAAATACACCTGCACATATCTGGCTGCCTCTAAATCTGCTTTGGACATGACCCTTCTGAATACTAGAATAATTCAGCTTTGTTCAGCTACAACTACTCTGTATTCTACTTAGTGCTACAAGGTAAAATATATATACCAATATACCAGAGCATACAGCTGTCTAGCAGCCATAGACCAGTAAACGAGTTCCAGTTCCTTTCATACATCTCACTGTTTCTTACAACATACCAAGTGTTATTCAAATGATTATCACCCCACTATCATGCTTCCACCACATGTTGTCGAAGTGGTTAATAATCTCATTTGCACAAAAAGGACACAGTCTCTATCACTGTTAAAGTCACAATGCTCAATACATTTCACTAAACCATGTGTTTGTTAATATCCAACGTGCGCACATTTCCCATAGCACAGGACCCTTTCTGTGGCTGACAAAACTCCTGTTTTGTTTAATGGTACTTAGCTTCCCTTAGGCTCAATTAACTCTTCAAATCCAAGATGTAAAGATAGCATTTTAATCAGTTACAAGCAGCTAGCCCTTTAGGCGATGTAGCTCTTTCTCTTCTATACCATAAACTCAAAACACAGGATCTGTTATGTCATGTGAGGTGGCAGCTGAGGTAGGCTTCCTGTTCTCCAAACCAGAAAAGAGAATTTAAAGTTTCTCCTCTGCACAGCATTTGCCTCTACCAATTTCCTCATTAGCTATTTCAAGGTCCCCTGATGCCCAGAATTATCACCAGAATCAGGCAGATTCAGCCCCAAGTCATGGATACCTAGGCAGACAGCATTTCAGTATATTACTAAGGCAACTCAGAAAAGTTCCATTTTATGGTCTGTACATAGTTGACTAATTTTCTCATATGATTGCCTGCTCTGTCCACATAGCATATAGCACACATACATGTACAGGATATACTTTTAGATAACTCTCTCAATAGAATTTCCCTCCAACATATTCTAGTAATGCCTTTTTTCATACCACAAATCTTCCTTTTTCATTTTGTGAGCTGATTGTAACAGTAGTATTATCAATTTCATTTTTTTAATTTCATGCAGAATCTACAGTCTTTTTTTGAGATCCTTAAGATTTCTACCAATTGATCATAAGTCCAAGTCTATATCCAAAAGATGCAGTTTGCAAATTAGGAAAATCTCTTAGTTGTTTTGCTGTCAGTCTTGTACCTTGAAGATTTGCTTTGCCACTTCTTTCTCTCCACATCGCTATCAATACACCAAATCCTTTGCGGATTGTTTCTAAGTATAGACTGTGGTGGGTTGACCCTAGCTGGATGCCAGGTGCCCACCAAAGCTGCTCTATCACTCCCCTCCTCAGACGGACAGGGGAGAGAAAATATAACGAAAGGCTCGTGGGTTGAGATAAGGACAGGGAGAGATCCTTCGCCAATTACCATCACAGGCAAAACAGACTCGACTTGGGGAAAATTAATTTAATTTATTATCAATCAAATCAGAGTAGGATAATAAGAAATAAAAACCAAATCTTAAAACAACTTCCCCCACCCTCCCTTCTTCCCGGGCTTAACTTTACACCCGATTTCTCTACCTCCTCCCCCTCCAGCAGCACAGGGGGACAGGGAATGGGGGTTGCGGTCAGTCCATCACGTGTTGTCTCTGCCGTTCCTTCCTCCTCAGGGGGAGGACTCCTCACACTCTTCCCCTGCTCCAGCGTGGGGTCTCTCCCACGGGAGACAGTCCTCCACGAAATTCTCCAACATGAGTCCTTCCCACAGGCTACAGTTCTTCACAAACTGCTCCAGTGTGGGTCCCTTCCACAGGGTGCAGTCCTTCAGGAACAAGCTGCTCCAGCCTGCGGGTCCTCCACGGGTCCACAGGTCCTGCCAGCAAACCTGCTCCAGCGCAGGCTCTCCAAGGGGTCACAGCCTCCTTCGGGTGCGTCCACCTGCTCCAGCGTGAGGTCCTCCACAGGCTGCAGGTGGATATCTGCTCCACCATTAACCTCCATGGGCTGCAGGGGGACAGTCTGCCTCACGATGGTCTTCACCACGGGTTGCAGGGGAATCTCTGCTCTGGCGCCTGGAGCATCTCCTCCCCCTCCTTCTTCACTGACCTTGGTGTCTGCAGAGTTGTTTCTCTCACATATTCTCACTCCTCTCTTCTCCTGTAGTTGCTGTTGCGCAGTGACTTTTTCCCCTTCTTAAATATGTTATCACAGAGGCGCTACCACTGTCACTGATGGGCTCAGCCTTGGCCAGCAGCGGGTCCATCTTGGAGCCAGCTGGCATTGGCTCTATCAGACATAGGGGAAGCTTCTAGCAGCTTCTCACAGAGGCCACCCCTGTAGCCCCCCCTCCTGCTACCAAAACCTTGCCACGCCAACCCAATACATTGACAAATTTTGTTCTCCACATTGATGTAGTCATTATTCTGAAACACACATGTTCCCAATGAGTATGTACAGACTTTTTTAATTGTCATTCTTACTAAAATACAGTTTGCTTCATTCAACAATTTCCAAATTTTATTTCCGGAATTTTTCCATAATTTGTCATACGAAGGGAATAATATACCTAGTATGTCAAAAATTTCACTGGCAGAAATTCTAAACTTCTTCGATAACTTTTCCTAATATTTGGGTTAGTTTTATAGAACCTTGCTACAATTTATATTTATCTACTAGACTTTTTTTTTTAAGTCCACTATATTTCATATAATGAGCTTCCAAAATATTTTTAGGGCCACCTTATTCTCTCATCTTCATTGTGCTTATGTTGGGTAAACCAAATTTCTTCAACCCTGACTTTATTTACTTGGTACTGTCCATTTTGCAAACAGCTGCTTAAACCAAGGCGGATATATTACTATCTTACTCTTTCAGTAGCACTTCTTATACTTTTAAAGTACCAGCAATATGAACTTTTTCAAGCTTGCAGCCAACACTAAGCAACAAACAATATTTCATACTGCATTTAAAAGTTGTATGTCTTCTTTTGGCTCCAACTAAGCAAACATACAGGAATTTGTGTATTCCTGGAAGGGATAAATAGCTTTTACGCTAGTCCCTTAAAGGTCCTTGTCATAACCATTAGTTCTGCAAATTAGGCTAAAAATGAAAAATATTTTCCTCTTACTTTTTTTTATCTTGGAGAATACACCATTTCACCTAAATTTGTTTTGAATACACTGTACTCCTAGCATAAGGACTTATTTTTTCTTTTTCAGAAACAAAGTAAAAAAGATGCAATTACTTGTTTGTTATGCTATTATAGCCAAGATATTTAACCAAGCTGAGAAAAAAAGCTTCAGAAGACAGTTGTCACTCTTTTAAAAACAGGACAGTTAGTTCAAATATAATGTTATTTAAACATAGTTGTACCTGAAAGTATCCTGATCATTTCAGACTTGTTTCATACTACTTTAAAGAAAAACCCTAAGTGTTTTAATTGTTTCCCTTTTTGGGCTGAGGGTGGTGTATCAGATGAAATAGAATGGAAAAAAAAAACATCCTTAGATTGTTGTGATTATTTTCAGTTTAACTTTTACATGACATTTGTTAAAGGATTTTATAAATTATTTTCTCTGTGAAATTAAAACCTGGTTGCATTTGCTTATAACTGGAACAACAGTTGCAACTGTTGCAACATTTTTTATCCCCTTCCTTACATTTTCTAAAAATTACATTAGAGCAGATTCCTTACATATTTTTGAAATTTTTTCACTGAAGTGAATTTCATTGGATTCTATTGACATTAAGCTAGAGCTGCCTACAAAACTATTTATTCAGATGTATTCCTCAGGTAAGGCCTTTTTTTATAAAATTTTCATAAAGTATTTTTGTAATGAAGAGACAACTGTAGAAGATTAAAAATGGTGCTGAGCTTTTCTTTGCTGCTTGTTAATTTTAAAGCAGGAATTTTTTTTTGTTTGATTGTTTGTTTGTTTTGCTTTTCTTGATTCAGTTATTTAAATCACACCATTGCTATCTCCTGTGCATTTAAAACTTCACATTTATGTATGCAGCCATGCATTTTAGAAACCTCATTGTTCTCTCACTACAGAATCCTTTTGAATTCTGCAGCTATGTTTTTCTTGAATTTATACAAAAGTGTCTTTTTCTCTCTTATCTATTAATTTTTGAAAATTTCAGTAAATTTTTTCATTACTTATAAGATTAACAGTTTGTAGGACAGCATGCTTCCTTTCTTTCTTTTCAGAAACTCTGACCCTTCCGTCTTCTTTGTTTTTTCCTTGTTTTGATGGATGAAAAGGCGTCTGGATCTGGTGTATGCTGGATCCTTTACAATTTGTTCCTGTAAATCAGGTGCACATGAAAATTTTCCTTTCAGTCACTTAAATTTGTCTTTTTTTATCTCAAAATAATTGTGAGTGCCACAGTTACCAGTGGGTGTCATCGCTCTCAGCGGACACTTCTGCCTTAGCAAGGGTCACCCCCATACCAAACAAGGTTCCCTCATTTCATCCAAATAAGTAGCTCAGAACTGTAACACCAAAATACACTGGCTGCTGCTTCCAGAGTTACTAGCATGCCAGTGCATGAATGTTCATCATTCAGCTACTTTTGATTACTCTAGAATATGCTTCTTATCCCAAATTTTTGAGAGATTTGATTCACCCAGATATGCTTAGCCCCAAAGCTCAATTTACCATTAAATTAATTACTCAGGTATTTTTGTAAGGGAGAATGGCACACAGCAAGAAGAATACTCATATACTGAAAATCAAGTGCCAATCACTAATGCTTTTATATTGTTTAAACTGTATTATATTTATGTCCATTTTTCCTTATATGCATTTGTTGTTTCCTAAATCATATCATGTTTAATCTTATCAGGTATCAGTCTTCTATTGTGCATTCAGCATGCACTATCTACCTGGTTAATTACCTCATCTCAGCGTGCTCTTAGTCTCCAACCACTGTGGATAGCCTGCATTCAAGTGCTTGCATACAGCAATGTACTCAGAAGGCCTTATCTGCATGTTCCCTAGTCTTTACACCCTCACATCCTCCTATCCTCTCCATGGCTAATGTACCTCAGACTACAGGCACCCTGTTTTGATTAACCCAGGTTCAGCTACTTGCTGTAGTCGTTGTCTCACATATGCATCACTCAATCATTCATATCGACAGCAGCTCAGCTTTTTCAGATGCACACTTCACATATTGCTACTAGATAGCAGCTGTGGTAGTTAAACTTCCTGCTTTTCAAATCTGCCTGGCCCACAAAATAAACATACTGCCATTTGATAAAGGTTGTCTTGATTCAAACACACAAGAGTGTATGAGTCCCCATCCTTTCCTTCTCCCAATCCCCAACCCCCAATTTCATGAGGTCAGCAGCAATTCTAAGAAAGTCAGTCCCTTGATAGGTACAGTGGGGGAGCTAATAGGAGAAGCTAGTTTGTCTGACTCCTCTGAATGTAGTCAACTAATAGGAAATCTTATTTCTGATGTCTGCTCCTACCCACAAAAGAGCAGGAGAGAATGAGAAACAGTCTGGCTATAAACACACACCCCATGGTGTGCATCACTCTTCATAGGCTCAGGTACAGCAGCAGCAAAGCAAACTCCTGTCTAACTGACTGAGCACCACTGCAGAATCAGATGTTTAAACACAGAAGACAGTCCACAGTTACCACAAATTTTCAAAATAAGGATTGGCTGCAGCTAATGGAAAGGATGGTGTCTTAACACATGAATAACAAAAACACAATCCAGAATTTACTGGCGCCTTATGGCTCTTGTATCTCTACTTCCATTAACTCCACAGTGAAACTTTGTCCTTTTCATGCTAATATAGTTGCAAATGTAGAGTGTATCCTGGATGGTTTTCTGTCTCCTTAAAGGCTCAAAAAACAGATAACCCAACACATATTTCAAAAAAATCAATATAGGTTATAAAAATGTCTTGTTTCAAGTCATTTCCCCTTTTTCCTTGAAATCTTCTGCTTCTGTAGACATGCTCACAATGTACATAAAGAGCAAGAAATTGTACCATTCAGGCTAGATGCTTTTGTCTTGTTTTATTAGAGGAGTGAAAAGATTTTAGCACTTACAAGTCACCTGTTGTTGCAAGGGGATTTAATTATTTATTTTTCATTCATGCAGATAAAGATGCTCAGCCATGTTCCATTTATGTTGTCATTAAGAAACATTAAGGTAGTTCCCAGTGTCTCTTGTTAAAAAGAGCTACCTGTCAATTTTAAATCCAACTTGACAGCTGTAAAGATTACCAGATTGCATAGGAGATTTTGCTGGAGACATTTAAGCACAAATCTTTATTCTTCATTTGTTTTAATCCTGTTTAATTTTTTGTTTAGTTGGCATTATCAGATAATACATTAAATACTCATCAATTCTATTTAATATTAGCATCAGAAGTTTTCCAGAAAAAGGAAAGATAGCCTGTATCTTACGTTCTAGTATCTCATCTGCACATCTCTCCAGCTGTCGGGAATATTTTTTTTCCTTATTGCTGTCATATGTCATTGACTAAAATATGGGGTAGAGGCCACTACTCAAGCACAAATGCACAAACTGACAGTCCAGTAAGCAGGTAAGGCAATTTCAAAGTTCCTGATATAAATCATCTTAGAAGTCATTTTTCCATTACAAGAGTTTACTAATAATATATTAGTTCAGTTAAATGTGTTAACACGGATTTTTGGGTTTACTGTTTTTGTTCAATAAAATCTCCTTTCTGACATTTTTTTCCAAAAAACATTTACCTGAAACATTCTTCAAAATGCAGGCTCTACTGGATTGTAGTCATATGATGTGTTTTACAGCATCCGATGATTACCTCCCATTAACTAATACAGAAAACATCCCCATTTCTAGAAATATTTTTAATTTTAAAGTATTTTTGAAACTATCTTGTTTTTTGCTAAAGCTGTTGTATTTATATAAATCTCAGAATCCTATTGTTATGAATCTATTAATTACCTGAAGAAGGTCACTGGTACCACACTGACCAGACAGACAAACACAGCAGTGTATCATGTAATATTGATGTTTGACAAGCTCTTCTGTCATTGCTCTGGGCACAGAATTCTGTCAAGGTGTAGATGATAATACAATTTAAATATCAAGTCATGAAAAAGACCAAACATCAAAACAATTTTTAATAAGGCTTCATTAATAAACTCTGATATCTACAATATCTACAAATTGGTTTTTTTGCACATGAATTCATATGAGAAAGGACGATCTTTTAATATAAGTCACTTGAAGTTCTGACAGCTGAACACTGAAGTGATAATATATGTTCTTTAAAGGTTGCCATGGCAGTAAGTATTTAACGACTGCCACATTCAGAAATTATTTACCTTTGGCAGACCAATTTGACTTGATATTTCATTGCTTTCCTTATTTTCCAAAACATTGTTGGGTTTTTTAATTTTTATTAATGTTAGGGTCTTCTATTTATGTACAATAGTATCACATTTGTCCTTAGAATATTTGATTACATTTCTCTTAAGCAGTGAAGCCTGAAAGCTGTTGTTAAGAGAAATGGGATAGTGAAGTTAAGAGAAATGGGAAAGTGAAGTTAACTGATGTCTCAGTTGGGAAGATTTTGCCTGCTTTATGGTGCCTTTTTAATTACAGATTGACCCAGCTCTCAGATCAGGAGGCTAGCATTGTCACCGGTTCTCTAACACGGCTACATGCACAATCACAGTCAAAGAACGGACAAACTATTGGCATGACACTAGTATTTGCTGTGCTTTTAAACAAAGAAATAAAATTAAATTGTGAAATACATCCAAACTCAACAGATCGGTCTCTCTTGAAGCACTACTCTTTGTTACTAAATGTAGAATACATTTAGGATTTATTTACTAGTTTAGAGATCATCAGTGAGGAGCATATTGCATATTCTCAAATAAATTTGGGCACCTTGAACTCCTACAGGACATTAGCAGAAGATAGGGAGCCTCTCTCTCTTTGCAGATCATCTACAATCCATTTCTCACTAAGTGTTCATTAGACCCTTATTGTCACCTAATCTACAAATATTTTTATGCACTATTTAGCTTGTAAGCACAGTATGATTTCAGTTTTTTCAGTAGATGACTCTAACCTTGTTAAAAAGGAGCATTACTTGAAGACATCATTAAGGCATTGAATCTTGCCAAGCGATGACAGCAGAGCATTGTAAGGAGAAGGAGAAATGACCTGGAAACATTATCACATTAAAGATCTTTTCACAATTCCTTCCATAGATATAAAAAATACACTTGTTTGCGGGGATGTTTTGCTGGATTTTTAGATCCTTATATTGGGGTTTTGATACACAGCTGGCTTTCTTAAATCATATTACCATGATTAAAAAAACAATAGACAAAATTAGAGCTGAAGCTACAGTTCAGGAAACCACTTAAATATGTGCTTAACTTTAAACATAAATCCTACCAATTTCAGTCAAACCAATAATCTACTAATATTTACCTGAATGGGGATGCTGTTCTTAATGAATCAGAGCCTGAGGGAAAAGACAGACAAGGGTTTAATTAGCTTCTACCTAAGCTCTATATTTAATTTTTTCTTGACCTGGTGGCATTGCTACAAAAGATTATGTCTGCAGCCCATCTCATTTAGTACCCTGAGGTCAACAGTGTCTAGCTACATAAAAGAAAGTACAGGAAAATATTTTAACAGACATCTGTGTATCATAATAACCAAGGACTGTGTAAAATCCTGAAGCACCAGATTCTACTTTCAATCCCATAATAGAATCATAGAATCATAATGGTTTGGGTTGGAAGGGACCTTTAAAGGTCATTTAGTCCAACAACTCCTTAATGATAATGGACATTTTCAACTAGATCAGGTTGCTCAGAGCCCTGTCCAACCTGACCTTGAATGTTTCCAGGGATGGGGCATCTACCACCTCTTTGGACAACCTGTTCCAGTTTTTCACCTCCCTCATCATAAAAATTTTCTTCCTTATATGTAGTCTAAATCTACCTTCCTTTAGTTTAAAACCATTACCCTTTGCCCTATCACCCTACTAAAAAGTCTGTCCCAATCTTTCTTATAAACCCTCTTTAAGTATTGAAAGGCAACAATAAGGTCTCCCCAGAGCCTTCACTTCTCCAGGCTGAATAACCCCAACTCTCTCAGCTTTTCTTCATAGGAGAGACGTTCCACCCTCCTGATCAATTTCATGGCCCTACTCTGGACCTGCTCCAACAGGTCCATGTGTTTCTTGTGCTGAGGGCTCCAGAACTGGACACAGCACTCCAGGTGGGGTCTCACCAGAGCAGAGTAGAGGGGCAGAATCACCTCCCTTGACCTGCTGGCCACGCTTCTTTTGATGCAGACCAGGGTACGGTTGGCTTTCTGGGCTGCGAGCACACATTGCCAGCTTATGTCCAGCTTTTCATCCTTCAGTACCCCCAAGTCTTTCTCCGCAGGGCTGCTCTCAATCCCTTCATCCCCCAGCCTGTATTGATACTGGGGATTGCCCTGGCCCAGGTGCAGGACCTTACACTTGGCCTTGTTGAACCTCATGAGGTTCACATGGGCCCACTTCTCGAGCTTGTCCAGGTCCTTCTGGGATGGCATTGTGTCCCTCAGGCGTGTCAACCACACCACTCAGCTTGGCGTTGTCTGCAAACTTGGTGAGGGTGCACTCAATCCCACTGTCTATGTCATTGATGAAGATATTAAACAGTACTGGTCCCAGTATAAATTTGTGTTGTCTACAAGACCATTATAAGTCCAGATAGTCTACTTATCTGTGTATACAGATAATCCCCCACTCACTGTGAAAAAAGTAGATCAGAAATTCTGATCTACCCATTTTAGATAATTTTTTTTTCCTGTACTTTAATCACATCCCTTATATTACTTAACACTATGTTTTCTAGAGTGATCAGTTGTATAAATAGACACTTTTCCTCTTCATAAAAAGTACTTTAATGCCCAAATGGGCACCTGTAACTTTAACAGGCCTGCATCTGTAATCAGACCAACATTTTCATAACTCATATTCCTTTGGAATTTTCTCTAGCCTACCTCCCAGTCATTGTTTTTTTCCAAAGCTGATTCAGAAAATTCCTAAAAATATATTGGCATTTACCCATTTTCTGAGATGCTTCTTTTCCCACAAAATCATGTTTGATAAAGATGCTTAAATTTTGCATCATACAGAATACAGGTAGGTTTATCAAACGAAACTCTCTACTTGCCTGCATATTTATTAACCACAGGTAAGGCCTTTGGGTATGTACTGTACTGGAGCTATCCACAGCCTATGTAGTGGTTGGAAAGTATGGTGATATTCAGGAAGCCTACGGTGATCTCTACCTTCAGAGCTACTTAGTATCCAGATTCCTCAATCCGGAGTAATTTGCTAAAGCAAGCTGCCAAGGACATGAAAAACCCAGGGCTTCCAGGCTGTTCAGTCACCAGCAACCTGGTAGCTGCCTCAGCAACAGGGATTTCTGACCTCAGACAGCCTCCTGATTGTCGTGCCAACTGTCTATCTTTGGGGGTAGCTTACTCCTGAGGCAATCCAATTTACAGGAGCTGGTGAGCTGGTCTGGAAGTCCAACCTCTTCTTGAGCTTTCGGACTCTCAGCTTCCCAGAAAACCTCCAGGATCACCATAAAGCCAGGGATTCAGGGATTTTGCCTTTATGTCAAAAGGGGACCAAGTTTCCTGTCTGTTCATAGAGTCTCAAATATTGGGAAGCAGCATGCCCTATCAAAATGTTTTTATTTCCTTAAGTGACTTTATCTTCTGGACTGCATTTATTGGGAATTTCAGTCTCTCATGGTTTTGCTTCAAACTGGAATTAAACCAAGCTTGGAAATCTCCAAATTCCTCACAATACAGAATCCCACTGCCCACCCACTTCCCTCTCATTTCTTTTTCTTTCTTCTTTTATATACCACCTCTTGGCTGCAGGCTGATGAACCTCTATTACAGCTTTTGTTTGCCAGCACATTTTTTTTACTATATGGTACATCATCATCATTCTGTCTGGACTTACATCTATGCCTATCAAGGTGTCATTCTGATAGCTAAAATGCTGTATGGAAACAATATTAATTCTTTTTAATAAAGAATTTCTAGACATGCTCTATCAAAACACAATTTGGACTAAAGGAAACTGGGAATCTTTACATCATACAGACATTTTCTTCTGCAAAATACGGTAAAAACCATGGAGGGGGATAGGGAATCTAAAATGTTAAAGCAGGTTAAATAGTAAAGTTACTACTTAATCTGGAAGAAACATTATACATTGATATTATTTTCAGTTACAAGCTGCCCATATTCAAAATGAAGAAGCTACACCCCTAAAAAAAATATCAAGCTTATAACAAGATGGTTGTTATATGCCTAACACTTTAACAGTGACAATTATCTGCCATCTTAATGCAGACCCAGATAAATAGCTAGTGCATTCCCTCTTCATAAAAATGCATACCTCCAATGTCTACATTAGGCATCATCTTTTTTTCTTCCCTAGTACGCATCTCTACAAATAAGTAGCATTTAAGTTAAAAATATTGCCCTTTTTCTCATTGAAGCAATATTATTGAAAACTGTTGTCCTGAGAACTTCACGTTACCTCTGGAAGGAAAAGACGAAGAAAAATCACACTGTTGGACGTATATATAATATATGTTTTCTTGGTATGATCTACACGCTATTATTTCTGAGGTGATAGAGACCAAAAAAATATGTAATTTGAAGGAAATGTTTTCAAACGCAGGTGTTGGTATAGATAATGATAGATGAGAACTTTGAATCTGAGATGCAAGCATCAATATTGACCCAGGTGTTTTTCCAAGCTAACATTGTTCTACTTAAAAACTATCTAATATAAAGGTGCTGTTTACAGCATTCTTGGCACTGAGAACTTGGTGAGCTTTTCAATGATTAAATCACATTTCAGGAGTCTAACCAGTATCTTGTAACTATTTTTCTTCTCTCCTTTTAAATTTAGTGGAGGGTTTCACCTCTAAAACACTTCTTTCAAGTTGTGGAAATGTTTCTTCCTCTAACTCTTCCTAAATGAGTTTTGTAAAGAACGTATTTATATGCACAGCTCTCTTCTCTGCTTCTTTACTTTTCTTAGAAACATGGCTGTGTTTTTTGTTATTGAACCAGCCATGGAGCTAAGTGGAACATTTGACACTTGGGCATCAAGGGAGCAGTTCTGAATAGGGCAAGGGATAGAAAATGGTTGACTACATATGCTACATGACTAGACACGAGAAAGTACTGAAAGAGCTATTTACAGATATTTGGATTTCTGTGTCAAAAAAACCAACCATCTCCCTATGAAACGCTATGATAAGTATTAGGAGAATTATATTTACTCACTGCATACTTCTTTCATTTATAGATTAACAATAAAAAATGTGCTAATTTAACTGTTCAATTGTACTAAGACACATATGGAACATCACACCACAAGTACAGTGTTTGCAAACAAAAAGGAAAAGAATAATCTTGCCATGTTATCAATTTTAAAAATAACAAATATTACCTAACCCAAAGATATAGCCACAGCAAAATTGCAGGCAGTGTTTTTCTCAAAGTCATCATTCGCAGATTAAAAGTTTAGTGTCTAATGGGCATACAAATGAATGTACTTCAAAGTTTGCAAACTTGTGATTCACACATTACTGAAGCTACATGCTTCCTGATCCTGCCACATGCTCAAAGTCTGCCAAGTCTGTTCTCATCTACAACAGGTTGTTATCAAAATTCTTTTACCTCAGTACCTTTAGCTTTAAGTCCATGACTGCATACTTGTGGCTCTGCAGCCAAACACAAAAGTTGTGCTTATTACAACATGTTTTATTCAGTATCTGAATTCATAAGGAATATGATTTTCCGTAATAATTATTCAATTACTTTAAAGTATAAATAACATTTATATGACTAGAAGTATAAATAAGTTTTGCATGACTAGAACAGCACACTGTCAGCAAATATAAGTAAACCTTAGAGATGGCCATGGGGGTCTTCCCACCATCTTTCATGTGTGGCCTAGAATTAACTAGGGACCTTAAACTTACGATGTAACAATCTACATTTTTTTCCCAAAGAGAACAACCCCACTGTCTATGTATTCTCTCCATTTTCCAAAGCCTTCTTTCAATATGGGGCAAGATAAACAAAAGACCATTTTTAGTGAAAGAAGTGAAAGAAGCCATTTTTAGTGTGTGCTAGCACACTATTTCATTGACACTCCAATATGTAGGAATTATGCTACATAGTCTTGAATACTCTACATCAACACTCCTATACTACGTCTCTCCAAGACACATGTATTCCAAATCTAGTGGATGTGTACATATGTGTGAGTAATATTGAGAGGGAAACTGTTCTATATGTTGTGTTTTGATAGAAGTCCATTCAAGTTACTAGCTTTTGCATTTACATTGTTCTACTCTTCTAGATACTGTGTTAAGTACATTCTTGTTGACTTTCTTTACACAAATTCTTGGAAATAATGCCAAAAGAGGCTTCCTATTGCAATCAGAGTATTATTACTGTTATCATCATGATCATCGTTGTCATTATTTTGTTTTTCTGAAAATAAGCATTGTTGATTACTATGCAGGAAAGCCAAACACAGTAGGTGGCCCCAATAAAGCAATAATGAAATAATCAGTTGAATAGCATGCTAAATAGATATACTTTGATCCTTCAGAAAGTAATCCTATATTTTACTATAGATTTGGCCAAACAAAAAAACCCAGTCATTACTTGCATCACTCTGTAAAAGTGAAAAAGAACAGTGAGACCTCCCAGCCTAGTAAGCGGCAATGGAACTTCTGTTAATGTCTCTTCGGTGCTAAGACATTTACAGAAAACAGCAATATAAAACATTAATAGTGAGGGGATCTTACACAGTTCTTTTACATATAATTACTGTTATGCTAAATACAAAAAATTACAAGGCTAACCGTAAGACATTAAACTCCAAAACCCCAAAAAGCTCCAACATCAAGAGAGCAATTTGTTACTATTTCTGTAGAGGAAAGAAGAGTAGGATCTGAAAACAACTTATTTTTCAGTCTTAAAAAACTGAGGAGTTAGAGGAAAATATTATAAGATTGCTTTATAAGGGGCAGCATAAATCACTAACATTCTTTTACCTTCATGGGTCCTTTAGAACAATGTAAATCTTTACAGGAGTGTTTGGGTTACAACTTTCTGTTTTGGTCTAAAAGCCACCTTCACTCATTCTTGATGTTACAAACGTATCTCTAAATTTTACCCGCGTTAGGCTTAAATCTCCATTTCTAAAGCAGGTATGATACAGATACTGCAGACTGATGTTGCCCAAACCTCATACGATAGTAAATACAGGTCCTGGCATGACAAGATACAGTATCCAGCCTTCCCGCTGGAGGGAGAAGGTATCTTCTAACAGCTAGTCTTTTTTCTTTGTATCTGTGTTTTACGAGATCATTAATCATTACAGTACCTAAATGTCAACTCAGTGTGAGAGATCTCCCCTTTCTTCTGAGTCTTAAGTACAAGACTGTATACATCTATATAAATACAGATACATATCTATCTATATATGTACAAATATGTATATAGAAAAAGGATATGATTGCTTCCATTTGCTTTTTTTTTTTTAATTTTCATAGGATATTTTATCAGTCTTACATTATGGTGATCAGTGGGTTTTCTAATCATTCATTTAAAGTTGAGCACTTGCAGCTTCTTGAGGTGGACAGTAAAGAGGCTGCCACACTCTTAGTTTCTCTCAGTATTCTCTTTAATCTATTCCTTCTCCCAGCAAAGCTAGAACTCTTCATTATAGGTATCCCAACTTAGATAAACATTAAAATACTATTTAAATAATATTTACCTATAGTTGACCTGTACACTGGAAATGAACCAGTCCTGTAAGAAACCAAAGCAAAATTTGTCAGTCTTTATTCAACAGGAAAATGTGCCTTAAAATTAGTGAGTTTGAATTGCAGCCTAAGTCAGCTAATTTTCTTCCTGTGCATGTGTTATTTTGTGGGTTGTTTGGTTTGTTTGTTTGTTTTGGATTTTTTTGTCAGCCATTGCTTTTTCCTACTTCTATACATATTTAGCAGTGGTGCTTTAGGGATTGTTTTCCTGGTAGCTCTAGGATCAGCGTGAGAAGAACATATAGGAAAGAATAGATTATTAATTTTATGATGAGACAGAAGTAAAAAAAAAAAGGAAACTTGGAATAAGTAAAATATTCCATCTTTTATTAGGTGTTAATTCAAACAAACAAAAATGCCCAGGCCATGATGTTGCCAGTCTTACAGTATATATCTCCTTAATGTATTTTGAAATCCTGTCACTGTTGAATAGCTACTGTTCTGGATCATTTCATCAATTTGTGAGCTTCAGATAGGCTAGTATAGTGTCTCTGGCTTGACATTTTACAGTATTGGACACAAACAGTGTCCTCACAGATCTTCTTTAAAGTTTCCACTCCTTGACTTTTTTCGATTATTCTCTTCCATCCCCTGATCCTGTAAGAACCATTTCTCTGCCTCTACTGAGTTCATTTTTCTGATTCTTAGATGTTTGAATTTTGCTAGGATTTCTTACTGCTGTATAGGTCATCCTTGCTTGCATGTCTTGCTGATTTACCAAGTCATCATCTTCTGGTAATTACTCTTTAATTTTCATTAGTTAGTAACGGCCACTGACAGATATCTACATACCACCTGCCTCAGCTCATGTGGTAGTGCCCATTTGGTGATCTATATATGTGTAACTGATTATTATTATGAGTGCATACCAAGCTTGCTAATGGAGGTCATCAAACTTTCATTCATGTGCTAAACCTCTATTCTTGAAAAGTGAAGCTTTCCAGCCATAATGCATTTTTCAGTCTTGTATTGCAAAGACTCATTTATTTAGAATATAGGCCCTTCAGGATTTGCATGTTGGCATCCTGCAAAGAATGCACTGTTTCTTAGGAAAGTTTTGTAATTATGCCAAACAACATACTGGACCTTATTAGCAAGGCAGTTTCAGGCAATGGGAAACTACTCGAAACTACTTGAAATCCTACATTCAGGAACTGTGGTCGAACACTTGGTAAGTATTCAAGCAAGAACCAAGTGAACAAAAATATTTCATTTACCCACAGACTTTACATTGTCAAAATTCGAGTGAGAAATGTTTCTGAAGACCAGCATTCCCACATTCAGTAGAAACCCTTAAAATTGTGTTATATTTCTCAGCTTATGTTTTATAGACTTTAGATCACCAGACACAAAGAAATTGAGTGAAATTTCACTGATGTGACTAAATACCAAATTTTCATCTGAAATTAATGAGGTTTGACTGAATTGTAAACACACAAGACCTGACCCTACTTACTTTATTTAGAAAATATTAAATACTGACCAACTGCATTTAATCATACAGAGACAAAAATTTACATTACTAAGATGTCTTTATTTTTCTTTGAATCTCCACAGTTTGGCATTACATATTAAGCAACTAAATCAGTACAAAGATAGAAAAGTATCTCTTTTCAGCCTATTATGAGACCACGATATTCATTTTGCATCTTAATGGCTAATTTGCAGCCCTCCTCCTTATATCCTCCTTGTGACTCTAGAAAAACTCAACTGTTAATTTTAATTTATGAAGGCCAAGCTACTCCTGCAATCTGATTCCCAGGCATGCTGTTATTTTCAGTGGTTGATATAGTCTTGGGACCCAATTAGCAATACCATAAAATTCTAAAGGTGGTGGCAACAGAAGCAATGAATGTGCTGGAAGATTCAAGAGGAGGAGTACTTGTGTGCGTGGGTATGCGTTTAGGGTCTTTTTAGAGAAGACAGAGAGAGAAAGAGAGAAAGAGAAAGACAAAGGGAGCAAGGGAGCAAGAAAGAGGAGAAAGAGAAAGCATGAGAGTGCATGAGAGAGACAGAATGGAGAGGAGAGTGACAGCATGAAAGAGAAAAAGCAAAAGGGAATGATAACATGAGTGAAAAAAGAAAACTTTTTAGTCTGCAGTTTTGCTTAGAGGCATCGCAAAATAGAGACATGAATGACAGATATCCAGATGATAGATGCAATACAGTGGGAAACATCACAGAACAATAGAGCAAGTCATAATTATGACATCTAAAGCATATACATCCATATACATTTTTCAAATTTTGTTTTGTTTTGTTTTTTAATGAAGGGATTGCTGTGTTTAATATTGTGACTGGATTCCCAAAAGACAGACAATAAATAAACAGACCCAATTTCATAGAAATACTTTCCTGTTGATCTCTACGCTGTCTGAGGGCTTTGATGTACACATGCGTAATTCCTTGACAACACAATAAATGAGACTGCTATATAAATTAATATACAGGCCATAATATATAGCTAGTATGCTCTGATGAGAAATCATGTTCTAAAATAAGCTACAGATTAGATTTTACTGAAAGTTGTACTTAAATATAAGGTAGACAATTGGAAAATGTTAGAATTTATTATTAATGTATTATTAAATTATTTCTAATGTATTAGAAAATAAGATAATTTTTATTTTCTAATATAATAGCTATGTTTCAAGTATAACCCTATATTTTTTAATTATGCTTACTGGTTATTAATAGTCAGATTTCACCCATAGTAATTGTTTTGCTTAATCCGTAACTGGTTTGGTGCAGAAAGATAAAAAATCTTACTCTGATTTTAAAAGACTCTAAATACTTATTTCCTTACCATTCACTTTCAAACACCAGAAATCAGGGCTTTATACGAACACCAACTCATAGCTAACAAGGTAAAGCAGCTAGACTTTTATTGACTTGGCACCTGCAATTCATCATTCCCTCTGCTAAACAATGATTTCTCTTTGAATAGGAAAGGGAAAATTATAATTCATACAAACCTGGACATTTATATTGCCTACATTAACTCATCCTGAAAAGAAAGAGAAAATGAAGTGGAGGGCAATGCCATCTTGTCAATACACAAAAATTTTAGTTTAATTTGTTGAACGGCTAGTAAGGTGTCACTACGGTCTTCCTGGATAAAAAGACAGGCAACAAACTCAGCAGAGCTCCTACTGAAATCAAAGGAAATGAGGCTGCACTCCTCCATATCAAGACTGAATTTGCTCCTCAGTGTTGAGTGGTCTCACTGGCTAAAATTTAATTAGCTCAGAGAAGACCCTTTGAAAGCAATGTCCATGACAATGTGTCCTTTCCTATTAATTGGCCTTCCCTTTTATTCCGTCTGAGAAGCAATAATTGTATGGGATATAGAAGTGAAAAGTAGAAAAAGACAAAGCAATGTTTTACAAACAAAACTACAGGGATCACAGACAATAAGAACAGCTAAAAAGTTCAGCTGTCCCTTCATATGAGTTTTCTTTATATTCCATTTCTATATGTGCTAAATAAAAGAGATAGAGCTACAAAGGTAACAGGAATGTCAACAGGAAATGTAAAAGGAAACAGTGTTTGGAAGAGAACTTGAATTTAATGTATAACATACTTACAGACCATCATATTGCAGAGCCTACATATACCGTTTGTACACTGTCAGGAGGGTGCCTTGTCAACACCCAAATTCTGCTATAATCACCATTGATATGTTGATAAACATTTATGTAATTGTTCATGTGTATGTCAGTCCACCTCTTCAAAAGTATTACATAAATAGTATGTTCATTTGATTGTATCTGGTCACATTTAATCAGGCAACATATCCTTTTAACAAAAGTGATCCTTCAACAATGTGGCCAGTACATAGAACTTCTCATATGTTATATTTAGACTTCAAACATTTATAGCGCTTCAATAAGCTTAGGATGAAAGCCTGTACTGTATGTGAGATGGCAAGAGCTTTCAACCATGCATATCTAAGGTCAGAATTGTTCCATAGGCAAAAAAAATTAGCTGTTGATATTGACCTTCATTGCTGCTTTCCACATTCTTTTCAATAAAGCCTTTCCAGAGCTCTACAGAAGTCTTGTACGGATGAATGACGTGTGATCTAATGCAAGCTAAAGCAGGCTTATCTCCATATGTTGTGGTTTAACCCAGCAGGCAGCCAAACACCACACAGCCATGCACTCACTCCCCCTGCCCCCAGTGGGATGGGGGAGAGAATTGAAAAAAAAAAGTAAAATTTGTGGATTGAGATAAAGACAGTTTAATAGAACAGAAAAGGAAGGGAAAATAATAATAATAATGATGATGATAGAATATACAAAATGAGTGATGCACAATGCAATTGCTCACCACCCACCAACCGATGCCCAGCCAGTCCCCGAGCAGCGATCACTGCTTCCCAGACCATGCCTCCTAGTTTATATACTGAGCATGATGTCATATGGTATAGAATACCCCCTTGACCAGTTGGGATAGCTGTCCTGCCTATGCTCCCTCCCAGCGTCTTGTGCACCTGGCAGGGCACGGGAAGCTGAAAAGTCCCTGAATAGTGTAAACGTCACGTAGCAACAACTAAAACATCAGTGTGTTATCAACGTTATTCTCATATTAAATGCAAAACACAGCACTAAACCAGCTACTAGGAAGAAAAGTAACTCTATCCCAGCCAAAACCAGGACAGTATCCAACCCTTATTCTATACCATTTATGTCATGCCCATGTCTCACATTTTCCAATACATTCCAATTAGTCATCACCACTTTTCCTGCCATTTGATGTATACACACAAAGAGATATCACTCCCTTAGTCTATGGGCCATCCCTCTAAAATGTTCATTGAGTTCGTTTAGTCCATGACTTTGGGCTCCATCTGTCATAACAGTCTTTCAGGGCAGGAGAGATACAGGAGAGATAGTGTGCTGTGTTGCATTGTTGCATGCTGAAGCCAGTTCTGGTTCCATTATCGCTGCGCTTGTCTGGTTCTATCATTGTTGCACTTTGCTCGGTTTCATCAGAGCTCCTTCTTCATTAATCTGGGTGATTCTTACTGCAATACCGTTTATATGACATATAGCAACCATAGAACTGATGGCATACAGTGTTATATAGGAATTAACATCATACAATGCAGTTCATTGGCTATTTTCACCCAAAATCAAATCCCCTTGAGGTACACACCAGACTTCCCCATCCTTTCGCATTACCCACCAAGTGCACTCAGGTCCTTGAGCAAAAACAGATGGGTTTTCCCTTGCCTGAGGTGGGAGTAACCCAGACTGT
>NW_009194558.1:3129-3533 GCF_000690835.1 Fulmarus glacialis | reverse complement strand
GGTGCGGAGCTCCAGGCCGAGGCGGCCCTGGGGCCCCTGCCCGGTGCTCGGGGTCGCTGCGTGGGTGTGGAGGTGGTGGTAGGGGCTGCGAGGGCCAGACTCGGGCTGCTGCTGCTCCGGGCGACTAGCACATCATCCTCATATTTTCCCCCCAAAAACCTGTGATTGGTGGGCTGTGTTTAAGGTTAGTGAGCGGGATTTAACTGAATTTATGAATTAGAACCACAATATCTTTCTATTTTGGTTGGTTGGGTGGGGTTTTTTTGTTTTTAAAGAAGGATTTATTTAGGAATCAAGTACCCTGAAATAACAACAGTGTGTGCCTACGGGAGAACCACAGCAGAGCTGCCGTAATTCCCGACACAGGTATTTATCCAGCAGCTGTGGTGTATGATTGCATGGAT
>NW_009194558.1:0-2860 GCF_000690835.1 Fulmarus glacialis | reverse complement strand
CTCCACAATTCTTCTCCACATCTCCCCCTTTTTTTTTTCTCACCACTCCATTGATAAGTAGGGTCGCCATGACGCAAGCTTCCATTTTGCGCACGTTGCGGATCGCAGACCGAAGGACCTGCAGGAACACTAGGAACAAAAGAAACATTCCTGCCCCTATACCAATAAACACCCACATTGAGGCCATTAAACCGATTTTTTTGATTTATCGAAGATAAGTCTTGCTGTAACCTGTCAAACACACTTTGGCTAGTCAGTTCCTGTAATCTGTGAATCTGATCCTGCAGCTGATCGTGTAAGGACTGAATATTTTGCTGCAATGACAAATCGAATGCTCCCATCAGGTGTTGCCTAATGAAAGACCAATCATGTTGTGATGAATTCCATGGTAAGGGGGTTACACACAAAGATTTGTGTACGTGTGTACATGTTCCCAATCACACAGCAGACTAACTCTCGTTTTTAACGCTTCCTGCCGATCCCCCAACCACATCACAGTAGCCTCTAGGGCTTGTAGCCAAGATAATACCTCCTCATCAACTTTCTCTCGAATCTGGAATTCTTTAGTAACATTGGTCAATGCCTCACTTACCTCATGTGCGGTTTTTACAGATTGTGTCAAGGAAGTGATAGCTGCAGTGGCACTTGCTAAAATAATAACAGCAGAAATAATTGCAAAAATTAACCAACCTAAGAATCGTTTTGCTCTTTTCTTTGACTTATCTATATCTTCTGCTAGAATTCTAACAGATCTACCCAAACCGTCACCTTCCCATGGTCTGGTTAAATTAACTGGTATGCATAGCTCTGCCCGACGTCGGAGAGGAAAAATATAAGCAGTTTCATTAAAATCCCATTTAGATATGCAACTTTTAAAAGAAGGAGAAAAAAGCTGAATACAGAAGGAGTGATTACATTGAGTAATGTTACATGTGAAGTCATAGCAAAAAGATAAGGATGAGTAGTACATACCGTCACATTAATTTCATGTATTATACTCAGATTAGCTTGTCTTTTGTTGACAATCCATACTTGAGATAGTTGCCTCGTAAAAAGGAGCAAAGCTAAACACCACGCATTCGGTTGTGGAGGAGAAAATGAACCATTATACTCCATCTGCAGGATGGGTCCTGTGGACCCGCCATTGTGCCAGACTATTGAATGATTGGCTTTCTGAAAAGGCAAAACAGATTGATTCAAAGATGGGTCCCAAAATGACCCATAAGGACCTCAATCTATAATACGACCAACACTTAAATTTTGTTCTCGAGGCCGTTCTCCCAAGCATGGCTTTCAGCCAAATTGTATGATCGATGAGAGTTTGCGCAGAACGCATTGTGGAAAATCAGGAACAGAGTCACCACTTAACGTATCATTATCAATAACATCTAAATACCAGCTGACCATAAAGTATCACTATTGCTAATCGGCAACGATGCGTCCCACCTCGTCAAAGGTCGGAAAAAAGGAGGGTCCACCACATGTGCCCAATAAACGTGAGCTCCCACAGGCTGAAACATCATGGTAGTGCCCGTAACATCATCGTGGGATAAGATTGAACAGAAAACAGCACTGTAGACCATACTACTAATGTTGACCTGATTGCATTACTGAACTGTCACAGGAGCAGCATCCTCTCATTGTTCCTCCTCGGGTCCTTTTTCTGGGCCATCTGCCAACACCTGCGCTGGCTTGACATTCTTCACAGGGACCCAATATGGGCCTGTAGGAAGACAAACACAAGCGTATCCCCGTCCCCAGGTAAGCAAGGGAACCAGACCTTTCCATAAACCTGATTCTAAATGTTTATAAAATGCCTTTGGATACACTTCAGGAACCTCTCCTGTTCGAAAATGCCGGTCAGCAGCCAAATGATATTGCTGCTTTGACCCTGACAAATTAAAAAAAATTAATACATAAGTGGCTTTATCTAACATCTCCTGAGGCATAGTTCCCAACGGATTCCCCCTTTTTTGTTTATCAAGAATCAGCTTTAAGGAAGAGTGAGCACGTTCCACAATTGCTTGACCTGTGGGTGAATGCGGAATACCTGTAACATGGTACATGCCCCATGCCTGTAAGAACAATAACAACCATTTAGAAACATAGGCAGGTATAGGCAGGTCCATGATCTGTTTTTAGTTTACGGGGGACCCCCAATACCGCAAAGCATCAAAGAAGATGCTTGATAACATCACGAGCATGTTCACCCATATGAGCCATTGCGACCAAAAACCCAGAAAAGGTATCAACAGACACATGAACAAAGCGCAAACGACCAAAGGAGGAAACATGAGTGACATCCATCTGCCATAGTTCATTGGAAGTCAGTCCCCTGGGATTCACAGCAGATACTACCGGCAATGGCGTGAGCCGTTGACAATCTGGGCAAGCACGAACGACGTCCTGGGCCTGTTCAGCTGTAAGAGAAAACTGCTTCTGTAAGGAGCGAGCATTCTGATGAAAAAATTCAGGGGATAGTTTTGCTTCCTCCAAACAGCGAGGCAGGATTGCCATCAGAGTAAGTGCATTACCGGAAACGAACGGTCCTGGTAAATTAGTATGAGATCGGATATGCGTAATAAAATATGGAAGTCGTCTAACACGTAGCAGCTGTGCTAACTGTATTAGCAGACAAAACTGTTGCTTATTATCTACTTCCCAAATAAATGCAGTCTCTCTACGCTGTACTATTCCTGTGACATAAGCTGAGTCTGCCACTATATTAAGTGGTATTTGAGAGAACAATTCAAAAGCGCGAACAGCAGCTGCTAATTCAACTACCTGCGTAGATCCAGGTAGACAAGTAACATCCGAAGACCAGGCGGCCTGATCTGCCTCCTCCACTTGGTCTTCAGAT
>NW_009194557.1:18336-20118 GCF_000690835.1 Fulmarus glacialis | reverse complement strand
GGGCTGGGGCAGTGATGGCTGTGCCCCCCGCCCGGTGTGACCCACGCGTGTCTCCCCACCAGGGAAGCTGAGGCCGGTCCCTGTGTGACGAGTGCCAGCCCCGGCACCAAACCCGCTGCAGGACCCAGCCCCTCATGGTGCTACAGAGAGCCGGCTGCTGGCAGACATGAAGGATTCGGTGCCGTTCCCTCACCCACCAGGACCCGCAACCAGAGGGTGACAGCACCTCGCGCCATGAGCAGCGCGGGGCCGGGGTCTCCCAGCAGCCGGACCCCCATCTCAGGGTGGGGGACAGCAGTGCTGGGCAGGGATCTGCCCCCTCGGACGCCAGCTCTGTGACTTTTTACTTTTGCTGGATGGATGTTTTTAGCCAGAACGGTGCTCGCTCTGTCTCTCCAGCTTTGTTTTTACAACAATAGAGGTATCTGGCTGGAGGGGGAGTTTGGAACCAGGAGAGCCCCTGGACATGTCTCTGCTACCCCCATGGGACCAGCCTGGCCGCGGCTCCCCCAAGACCGTGTCCAGGCAGCTGCCCGATTCTTTCAGAGCAGCACTTCCTCCATTTTAAGCCAGAAAAAATCCCAGCAGCTCCTTTCCCCGTAGGTTTGTCAAGCCCTGTTGTTGCATGAAGGTGCCCCGGTGCCGTGCATGAGCCGAGCTGCTGTTCATTGTGGTGCCGGTGCTGCCAGGGCCCCGCACCGGCCGCCCCGTCACAGAGGGAGAGCGGTCGCAGGGCTGCCCGTGTTGCACAGCACCAGGGTGGATTTAGCAGACTCAGATGAAGCTATTGTAAAGTTATTTACCAGTTGTCTTGTCAAGAGAGATCACACTGTGGTCGAGATGAAAGTGTTTGAAATATTTATACCCTGTTTACATGGTCTTGGAATGGAAAACAAGTGGAAAATGAACAGAAAATCCAATCCTCCAGCCCAAAAGCCTGTTGGCTTATGTGTCGGGACAGCGGCTGGCAGGGACGTCGGAGGAGACGGCTCTGCCCCCTGCACCTCTCAGCACCCACCCGTGGGTACACTTCCTCCCGCTGCAAATAACCGACTGGATGCACTGATGGCTCCTTCCCACCGCAGCCCTCTCCTCTCACTCTTCCACAGCGTATTCTATTTAAAAAAAAAAAGGGAAAAATAAATTTAGCCTTTTGTAAGATTAGATGTTTCTATGTATTTTAATAATTAAAAAACCAAAATCCTGTTTTGTAACAAAACTTATTTTAAATAAACTGTTAAAGCCAGTCCTCCTGTGCTGCTGTTATTTCCTTGCAGCGGGTTTGAGCCCTGCTCGGGGCGGGTGCTCCCTCCCGTACCGCTTGTACAGCATCTCCCCCACAGCTGGAAAAGCCCATTAAATGCCATTTTTAATTTTTAAACCCTGGCAGTGCAGCCCCCCAGATTACAGCTATCAGGCTCCCTTAATTAGCCAGAGATCGAGTTGTTAAACCATAAGCAAGCCCCAGTGCTGCAGCATCTTGGTCCATCTCGTGCTTCTCCCAGCTCTGCGGGCTGCTCAGGGCTTTTCACACCTCGGTCGGGTCCAGGCATGGGATTATTGCCAGAGAGCCCCCGGGTGAGGCAGCAAGCGGCTGCAGTGGAGGTAGGACACACACCATGAGCTCCCTGGTGCTCAAAGCAGGCAGCATCTTCAGCCCCAGTCATGTTGTCCTGTCCACAGTGCCAGGGCCGCCTGCTGCATGAGCCACCTCCTCCAGAGCCACGGACCAGAGCAGGATGCTCCCATTCATTCCTCTCAGCGAGGTAGGGAATAGCTTTA
>NW_009194557.1:17795-18326 GCF_000690835.1 Fulmarus glacialis | reverse complement strand
CTGACCCCACTATACACACTTGAAACAGTCTTCTACATCCCCCAACACCAGCGCCTGGCTCAAGAGCTCACAGAAAACCACGTAGGCAAAGCACTGCACACCCGTGTGCCACTACGTCGAGATCTGCTAGAGAGCAGGTGGGGAGAAGAGATCTGCATTGGGCCAGGGAAAGGACAAGCCACAAACGATGACTTTGCTCTTTGGGCTGGGAACTCCCCAGCAGGGTGAAACCTGCCCCAGGGTTTCAGCAAGCCACCGGGTGAGTGCCGTCTCTCCGACTAGCTCACCACAGCCTCCCAGCAGGAAGGGTGAGAATGGCCGGCTTCCCCGTGGGACACGCAGGGAACAGAGCCCTGCTTTCCCTGGACACTCCCAGCCAGGAGCTGTGCCAAGGTGAACAGTACTTCAAGACATTCAGGCATTTAACACAACTTTCTTAAAAAAAGTTACAAATCTTTTAATAAAATTCATTATAAGTTACAGTTTCCCGGAGAACAGGCTCCAGTGTATAAAACAGGAGACAGGCTGGGA
>NW_009194557.1:0-17760 GCF_000690835.1 Fulmarus glacialis | reverse complement strand
CTACAGGAAAGAAGAAAGAGGGACAGAAAGGTTCTGACAGACATTTATTGGGAAAAAAACAACCCCTCTAAAAGTGGTCCAGTGGATGTAGAAAGACATTAGTCCATGTCCCTTTGTTCCTCCACCCTCCCAAATCCTTACCCCCAAAGGCAAACACATATGACAAGTCCTGTTTAAGTCACACATTTTAACAGATCCAGGTAGACCTCAGTTCCCAGCAACAGTCTGAAGATATTAATCTTCTGTGGCCCAGGGTGCCAGCAGGGATTTTTTAAGAAGCCAAGAGACAGCCTCCTCTCGTACGGGTCCTTGATACTACACCAGGCAGGGTGGCACGGAGTCCTGGCTCATGTTTGACGTAGCAAGCCAAAGGGGCCGGTCCCACATGGCAGTTGAAGAAGTCCCTTCTGCAGGGAAAGGGCACTCCACCCCACAGCAGGCTTTTGTGGGGCGGACGCTGCACAAAGAGAGCAGGGCCAGCCGGCCCCAGCCCATAGAAGCCAAGCGACAAGAACTGACAGCACACAGGGGTGAAGGAGGGGTGGCAGCAGGTTGGGAGCCCTCCCGTCAGGGAAAGGCCAGCACACAGAGACAGAGCAGCCGAGAGCTTGATGCTGAGATGAAGAGCTGAAATGAAGCTTCCTACAGGGGCTTTGCGAGGCCCTGCGCCAGCCAGGTCCTCTCACACAGCACAGGCATCTCTCCACTTGGGTCCTCCATCCAGCCCGCAAGGCAACGGGGCTGGGCAGGCGACCAGCTAGAGATTCCACTTCCCTACCGTGCTGGGGGGGTAAGATGGACACACGGAGAGAGGTGAAATCCAGCCAGATCAAGAGCAGAGGGGAGCTTGGCCACCTGTGTTTGCACGTGAGGAGGTGGAGGCTGTCACTCCAGGACAGCCATGAGGAGATGCAGTTCCCGAAAGGCACTACCATGGCGGCCGCTGAGCCCAGACTTGTTCTTGACGATGTTGCTGATGTTTTTCAGCTGCTTGTAGCACAGCTTGCATTTATGGAGCCTGCAAAAAACAGACCGCAGACACAGCATGAATCCTCAGCTGCTTAAGAGATGTGCTTGTTCCTGTAGTGCCAAAGATGCAACTCAAGCAGGAGAGAACACAAGCCCTGCAAATGGCCCGGAAGAGGCTGAAATGTGAGTATGGCTCTGCAGAAACACCATGTATTCAGCCCACGTCCTGATGACACAGGAGAATGGCATCCACATAAGGGCTCTTTCACTCCTCCTTTCCCCTTTGGCAGCAAAGTCCAGGGAGGAAGGAGGTGCTGGTTTTTGGAGGGCCAATTCTCAGACTAGAGCTATCCTGTGAATGAACTGGACATCCAGAGCCCAGCTGACAACTCATGTGTCTTGCAAGGTAGAGGGTGAAGCCACAGAGTGGTTTTACTCCTGACATACTCACACTTTGTTTAGATATGACTCAATATACAGTGACAGAGGGAAAGGCAGTCCTTGGTCTTTTTCTCAGAGCAGGAGGGTTTGGTGTTTGCAGACAAATGGAAAGGCAAGCCCAGTCTAGTATCAAAGCCTCGATGGCGAGGAGCAAAGCTCAGCCAGGAGAAAGGCTGGTTCAAAAAGGGAGCAAGTGGAGGTGAGTAAGTGCCTCACCTTTCCTCTCTGGTGATGTCCACTCCAACAGAAGGTGGTGCAGCAAGGATGTCTGTGATCAGTGGCAGGAATCTCTGGAGAATGAGTTTCAGGGAGGTGCAGCCAGTCTGCACGTAACTGAAAGACAAACAGATCTGGTCCCACTTGAACTTCATTCCTTTCCGCCCAGCACAAAGCCCTCACTCACATCCACTCACTGGGGATAATCTACTCAAATCCCACCCCCCCCGGGGCTGTAATCTGGTAAGGAAAGCAACAGCCGAGTACCAACATGGTCTTGGTTTGAGTCAAGACTGACAAAGTGAGCCCTTTCAAAAGGTCCTGGCATACACCCTGCTAAGTGGGACCTTTCTGCTCAAGAGCAGAGATGACCTGCCGAGGGGACTTGGCAGGTGCCTCTCTTCCAGTAGGAAGGAAGGGCAGGAACTCCATCTTAAGAGAGAGGCTGCATTTTTTTGCCACCTAATCTTCCAAGTGACCCCAAGGCTGTTGCGGGACTTTATTCCCCTCGTCCCAAGTCGACAGTTTCTTTCCCATTAGTCCACAGAGCCCACTTGTTCTACGTGAATTTGACCCCTCCTGGCTGCCAGAGCTGCCTTCAGTCCAACACACCTACGCCAAATCTCAATATCCCAGCTCTCCTTGCCCATGCATACTTTCCATATCTTTCCACACACACACTTGGCAACTCCATTGCTCTTTTCCAGGCGTCGTATCAGCATTATACCGTATCTGCTGTGATTTTTCAGAATTTTCTTTCAGCTGCAAAATACCTAGTGGAGCTCTCCTACGAATATCCACACCTTGTCCCCCAAGCACACCATGTTCGTGGGGCCTCACCTTTCATATTTACTTTGGAGTAGTTTCTCTATCTGCGGCAGGACTATAGTACACAAATCCAGCTTCCATAGAGACCTGAAAAGAAAAGGACACATTCTGAGACTGGAGACTGAGGCTTTACAAGGCTGAGTTGACACAAATAACGCTTTCTGGCAAAAAAGCCCAGGCAGCGGCACTCAAGTTTACTGAGCAAGTTCACTGACTCCCCCTTGTGATAGGAAGTGGCAGTTCTGACATGTTTTACTGACTCCGCAGAATCACTTTATGAAGCCCCAAGACTTCGATTTTCCTTGCGAGACATCATTTGCCTACAGAAAAGGCCCCATACAACTCCAGCAGTTACTGGCACTGCAGACTTGAAGATCTGACTACAAGCACGTGCATTTCACGCTGCCATGGCCCACTGGACACGAGGCAAATAGAATGCAGCACTCCCAACGCCCAGACAGATGGCTCTCGGGTATCCCAGCGGCTGCCCCCACCCAGGACTCACGCTTTTTGGTTGACAATATTCAAGAGGTCCACGACAACAGACAGATCATTGATCGCCACTGCAGAGTCCACAGAATTCTGAGAGAGAAGGGGAAGAAGTTGTCTATTGCAAAGCTCAAACTGGCTAGACTAAAGCAATTAATATCAAGTGCCGCTTTTCAAAAATAAGGTAGAGGAAACGTGGAGTTGGCTAGGGAAGAGAAGATAAGTCTCGCATGAGAAAGTTTTCTCCATGTTTCCTTGTGACCATTCAACTGCAGGTGGGACACAGCGGCGTTCTGCGGTGCACCCCTGGGGACAAAAGCAGTGAGACTCTGCATTTTGTGTAAGAGGCAGAATGGGCCCAGACAAGCCAAAAGAGCTGCCCAGTTGCTCCCCTCGTGAACCTCAGGTATCTCCACATCCTTGCCTTGATGTCACCGGTGCTCCATACAGCCCGCACGGTGTCCAGATTCTTGTGGCGGCTGGTGAGTACCACACACATAGTCTCGTGGCCTTTCCTGATCTGGGACATGGCTTCCTCGTCCACGAGCTCAGTCTGGCTTTGGTTTTTCACAGCCTGAAAGTACAGACACCAATGGAGAAGCAGTACCAGAGCAGGATGGCATGGAAGGGTAGGAGCTTTCTCCGGCCTAGGTGAGAGCTAATTTCGGCGTACAGAGGGACAGGAAATACTGACTTTCTTGCAGATTATTTTACAAACATTTTGAAATGGAAATGCTCAATTTGTTCCAGTTTCAGCTACTTCTCTTTTGCCTCTTCTGCTGCATCAATCACAAACACGTTTGAAGCTTTGGAAAAACTCTCAGAATTGAAAAAAGTGAATTAAAAGTAAGCTTTCAAAACTAGTATGTTTTGATGAAGGAATGTTTTCATGCAGATCCTGGTTTTTTATCTGAAATGTTCATCTGAAATCACCAAATTTTTTTTTTTTTTTTTTTTTTTTTTTTAAACAAAGCATAAATCTTGCACAATTTATTAGACTCTCAATCTGATTCCTGCCTACACCATGCTGGAATCTCTCTTCCTCTGCTCACATTTAGAGTTTGGGATCACGAGGATGCTCTGGTCCTTCTCCCTTTTTGGGACAGGGAATACCCTCCTGAGCGAGGCTAAGAGGCCTCCAAGAAGCAAGAGGGAAAGACTCTTGAAATAATTATCTGTGTGTAATGGCAGACACCGATTTTCTAAATGAATCACTGTCTAGTAAGTGGAATTGTTCAGTCTCATCCCTTGCTCTCTCTTTGATAACACATTCTTCATGAGCATGGATCAACGCTGCTGTGTTTGCATCAGCCTGCTGTCAATCGCAATGGGGGCTGGGTCCAGCAACCTTGAGGTGCTAATTCCACAGGAACTGCAAGTCAAAGCAGCTGGGATGCAGGAGAGTAAGCTGGCAGGGGAAGCACCAAGTGAGCAGAGGGAGAGCAGGCGGTAACACGTTCTCATTCAGTACTGAGGACTGCAGGCTGCAGAAAGCACCTAAGACACTCTTCTGTACCTCAGAGTGACGCCCCTTTCTGATGCCACCCAACACAGACACTGGCTGGAAACTTTTGTCCAGAGACACTTACTGGCAGAAAGTCAGAGGCCTTCAGGCCAATGGGCTCATTCCTGGCTGCAGGAATCACCGACGGCTCTGTTCTGGTCAAAGGAGTTGAGGAGGCAATCGGTGGCCTCTGAACTGGATCAGGCTGCAAGAAAAATTGGGATAAAAGCTCTAGCAGCAACAATCTGGCCCTAGTCTGATGTTCTTTTTTCCTGATCCACTTTCCTATCACAGCAGGGTCCTAACGCAGAAGCAGTCTCCAATCTGCTAGCGTGGTTTAAGAGGCAATAAAGTATCTCTCAGGTACATGCCAAGATGCAATTAAGGTTTGTGAAGAACATAGAGATGCCCCAGCAGAAGTGCCAAGTGCTGTCGTGATCAGCATTAAAAATCAGGGCAATGGGCTGTGGCCAGCCTGAAGGCGAAGAGAGAATTCTAAAGCAGCCAGTATAATGTGTCCTGGCCCATAGGCTACTTGCAATTTTGGGCTACAAAATAGCCTCAGTTCAAGCACTTGCAGAAATCTAGCACTTGGTTCTCTTCAGAGTGCCCCAATTTTGAGATGCAAGGAGAAACACCACTGCAAGTGTGAGAAGAGAACAAAAGCAATAGAGCCATCGCCTGTTGGAGGTTTGGCCTTTGATTCTACTGCTCAGGCAAGACACGTGGCAGGGCAAAGACTGGAACTGCACTTTTACTGCTCTTCAGTAAAGGAATCAGCTTGATTAGAAACCGTAAAGTCTCCAGCGCTCACATATCTTTCACAGTGGGAGCGTGAACAGCTATTAACAGATCATACAGTACGTACAAGTTCTTGCTTTGGCAACGGGGTCTGGACATCCGCAGTTTGGCTGGACTTTGCTGCTTCCTTTGCAGTTACAGGTTCTAGCAAGGTGGAAAGAAATGGGAAAGCAGAAACTGATTACTCCTTTCAAGAGAAGCTGGAGCAAAGGTTCTGTACAGCTAGACTACAAGTAGTACATTTCTGCAGACATGCAGCTCTCCCTCTTTTGAGGGCCATTAACCCCATTGCCACCAAGGGGTCATTTTTATACTCACCATCCTCAGGAGGGGCTGGAAAGGGTTCGTTGTTCCGAGGAGGAGTTCGACCTACAGAAAGAAAAAAAAAAAGCAAAAAAGGAGCATCCAAGGCTACAGATTAGTGATAGGTCATCTTTGGAGCTGGGAGATCTCCACAACTCCACAGATCAGGGCAACCAGTGATACAGCAAACAGAGTTATCTCCTTCAGACCTTGACACTATTGTTGAGTTTAGCAAAGGCTTTCAGCCTTCATGGATGGGAGGGACAAAACTGACCCATGTAGCTCTTGCTGCTGTAGAGGTGTGAAGCACAGGAAGAGGCACTGTCACAACAAATTGTATTAGAAAAAAATTCACCTCCTGCTAAATTGATTTACGTAAGTAAATCAAAATAATGATCATTAATTCCTTAGAAAGAGTATCTCATTTTTCTCATTTACATAAAAATAAGATACAGGCATTGCACTATGCCTCCTAAACAACAATCTCTGCTTTTAAAAAAAAAAAATTTGCCTTTCCTTTTTTAATGGAGGCTGCTGATTGTATACATATCAAAATTCTAAGTTAATAAAGATCCCGTAACACAGTAGTCCCTACCTAATCAGGACAGAAACGCAGCATGCTTACAATGAAGCTCTGGATTCTGAGCCAGGCTTTGACCAGACACATCACTGCACCTTAGTAAAGGTGCCACCTTCCAGCAGCTCACCAACATGATCTGTGGTTCATAGTCCAAGCACAGAATATTAAATACAAGTTTTCTAAACCCTCCCAGTCACAGGTGAAGCCTCTATTATAGTAAGCCAAAGCTCACTTGTACTGAACCAGTTTAGCGCCTACAGCTCTAATCCAAACAACACTCAAAAGCACAATAAACCCTGGTACTGACAGATAGAGTTCTTGGGCTGGAAGATCTCTTTGTAATCCTCTGGATTCTGGATCTCGGCCTTTGATTCCTTCTCATCCCGGTCATCTTCACTGCTGGGACTGCGCCTCTCGCTCTCTGAGTTGTGCTTCACTCTGCTGTGGAAAAAGAGATGCTGTCAAGGACAAGTCATAGGGACTCTGTCAGAGAGAGCGAGAGCACTAAGCTCCTTGTACATTTCCTTAAAATCTTGAAACTCAAGAAGCCAGCAGATTCCCTCACCTTTGTGGCTTGCTGCAGCTAGTTGAGGGCCTGTCATAGATGCGGCGAAGGGAGGACCCCGTGGGGGTAGGCGGCACAAGAGGCTCATCATCCCTGATCAGCCCATGAGGAATGGAACCCGACTTTGTGACTCTGCTGAGATCCACAACGAAGGAAGAGACTGTGCTTTGTGCAAAGGAAACTCCTATCTGCAGAGGCAAAAGATCAAGGTAATTCACCAGGGAGCAGTGTGCACGCCAGCCTTTTTGAGAACAGGGATGACGGAGTGACTCTGAGCAACCATGCTTAAGAATTTCTCAGTTCAGTGCTTTCGCTTTTTCAATTTGAAGCTGCCAATGTTTTATGAAAGGCTAAGATAAAACTTTTGCCAAGTATAGTTTCTAAATACTGGTCAAATCAAGCCTCAGTTCTTTCCTCCAGAAGCCAAAGAGAGACGAAGTGGAGCACGAGGCTGCTGAAAGCAAAAGCACACAAGCTCTGTTTAAGTACGGGGCACACTGCAAGCCCTGGCCACTTCTAGTTGGACATAAGCTTAAAGGTCAGAAGGTCTGCAAGGAGGCAGAAGGATTTTATCTCATGTTTCGCAGCCGCCTCCCCCACTCCTCAGGAGCAGTGGCGTACCAGCTGGTTGTTGCAGATAGATAAGTCGGCTACTTTTCCCCAGTTCACCAAGACCACATCAAAACAGCGCTCTGGCTCCCAGCCGTACACACGCAGCGAATCCTGGAAGCCACTATACAAGCAGCAGCCATCTGGGTTGAAGAGCACACACCTGGGAGGAAGGCAGGTGGAGAATTAGGCACAGCTTCCCAACCTTGCTCAGTCCCACAAGGACCCCAGGGCTGTATCCCTGACTTCACTGAACACCCCCAGCCCTGTTTCTAACAATGAACCTACTGATCTGGTGTTCACCTGTGCAACCTGGTGGGTCTGTGAAATACCTCCAGCAACCCAGACTTCTCCCCAGTAAAGTCTCTTTCAGGAAATCCTCCCTTCATCCCCACTTCAGTCTCTGTCTAGTACACTGTAGTAGGAATTTAATATACCTGACAGGAGTAGCCTCCTCTTCAATACAGCTCACAACCTGAAACTTCTCCAAGTCCCAGAACCGAACAGTCCTGTACACAAAACAGAACAAAAAACATAGCTCATCCCTCTAGAAATCTGCTGTAGGATCCAGTATCGAAAGAATATGCTAATACCTTTAATGACTTTTGCTGTTGTGCACATATGATGAACCTACACAGAAGGCTAGTCTAGCTAAGATCCATGAATCCAGCCACAGATGCTTAGAGGCTTTAGACACAGATAGGTATTTGGAGCTGACCCGGAGCTAAGAGGACACCCTGCTAGCTGAGCAGGACTGCTTGCTGTTAGATAGGATGTCAGCTGGATTAGTGAGATGCTTGAGGCTACCCCATTGTTTTCTAGTGTGGTAGAAGGTGCCATCAACTTTGGATGAGAAGGCATGTTCTGCGCATCACAGATGTGACATGCTGCTGGCTAGATGTTAGGCTCTTGCAATGACCTGTGTGACATTCCTATTTTCCATGTTCCTAGAAGGAATGGCATAGGGAAAGGGAACCGACATATACAATACCCTTCTTTCTCCCTCCCCTTATGTACCTGTCAGAGCTGCCAGAAGCCAAAAGGTATTCATTGGGATGGAATTCAACAACATTTACTGGGCCAGTATGTCCTGTAAACTCAAACACTATCTTCCCAGCAGCCAGATCCCACAGCTGGAAGAAGGAAAGAACAGACAGACTCTTGAGAAGATCTAACATTAGAGAATTCCAATACACTTTGGATTTCCTTGTAACCAGCAGCCTTCTAACGCCTTTTTCCCTCCAAGAAGAGACTCGAGTTTGTCAAAGAAAGCAGTGATCAGTGAAGGAGAACCGTCCCAGTCATTTAAGGCTGCATTTTTTTTTTCCTTCTTTTTTTTTTTTGGCATTCTCTTAAATTTTCCATTTAATTTGTCCCCTAGAAGTTTCTGGATTATATTTAGAGACTAGGATAAAATACAGCAGTTCCACCTGTCCCCACAGATTATATCTCAAAAGCAAACAAACAAAAATCCAAAAGCTCTGAATCCCTTGGCAATTCATTCTTCCTGTGCTCTAGTCTCCACTGAAAAATCCAGAGTGAAATGACTGATCAGTTTATTCCATGTGAAGCTGAAAACAAAAATCAGTCCTTCGCCCACATTCCTCCATACCACATCTGAAACAACTGAAGTCACTGCTTCAGTCGATACTTCTCTGAATTCCTTCTCTTGCTCTGCTCAGTCCTGACAGCAATTTCCAGACTGATAGTCATGTGCAATGTATATGCTAACACACTCCTACTGAATTAAGTGAGCAAAGACAGAAATTGGTGTGGTGAGCAACATGCTCTGGACAACTCGTTCTGTAACATTTACTGAGACAACCGAGACCAATGTTCAGGTATCACAACTCTACCACCATCAAAACTTGAACTTTCATGCACATAACGCCAATGTGTCTGTTGGATAAGTGCATTTCAACGCATGCAGCTCTTTTCTGGATGTTGTGGGCCACTGGACATGATCCTCATAAACAGACTGGTCCCTGCAAAGCCACAGGGCTCAGCCAGTTGCCTAATGAACTAATGCTGTTTATAGGCGAGTGCTGGTAATGCCTGGTAAAAAGACGGTCCCAGCATTCCTATGTGGCACGAGCACATAAGGAGAGTGTCACAATAAATTACCTTTACAGTGTGATCATCAGCAGCAGAGGCTAACCATTTCCCATCAGGACTAAAGCGGAGACATCGAACTGCTTCTGTGTGACCCTGAAATGAGAAAAACAAATAGCATTTTCTTTTTTTTTTGTTTTTTTCCCTTCCTTTAGAGGGAATTCTGGCTTTCGTCTTTCAATCCTATACAGTATAGTAAAATCAAGTAACTGTTTCAGAGTCCACAGCTCACAGAACACTAAACACTACACAAGAGCTACACCCATCCACACTACATGCATGTAATCCCTCTCATCTAGACATTTCTGGCATCAGTTTAAGTATAGTAAATACAGATCTGGCTTAATTAATAAGAATCAATTCTAAATTACACAGATTTATGGCTGATCAGATGGAAGTGCTGTGCCATTAAGTTGGTTTGTAAATGAAATTAATATACAGCAAGTTCTCTGGGTACAAAAAGGCCCCAAGAATAGAACCATCTCAGTGCAGTGGGGACTTGCATGGTAATATCAGTCACAGTATAAAGAAACACTCATGGATGGTCTCCACCCCCCACTAAAGCCAACCAGACTATAGTACATTAACTCCTATGAAATCCATTTCATATTCCCATACAGTTCACAGAGGCCTGCAGTTTGCCAGGCCACTTCACATATCATGCAGATCTTATTTTCATACTGGAAACCTAGGAATTTAATTGTACATAATCACTTTAAGGTTTGCTCACAAGTCCTTGACAGAAATCTTTCTCCCCTCTTCGCCTGAAAACTAATGAAGCATTTTACCTTGTACCTGAAGACACAGCCTTTTCTTCTTACATCCCAGAGCTACAGGGAGGAAAAGCAAACAAAAGATATGCTTAGAGCAGTATGTGGGGAGCCCGAGAGTCCCGTCAGAACAAGAGCTCTCCCTGTCACCAAGCTGATAGACACTGCAGAATGAAACACTGAAGGGGCTGTTGAACCCCTGTTTGCTTCAGGGGTATTTCCTAACCTAATTCTCCAAGTGCAAATCACTTCTGTAAGGTATTTCTTACTGCAGAAGCTCAGTTCCTACAGTCAAATACCAGCCTGATGAAGCAAATGCAATCCACAGCAATCAAGACATCTGCGCTTGCTGACACCAGGTCTTGGCTGACACCTTACTCGGAGCCACATTCCGCAACAGAGGAGTCACACTCATGAGCTACCACTGTGAAAATACATGCACGAATTTCACAAGCACTCGAATTTCACTGCCCACACACATGGAAATGATGATGTACAGCATCTACCAACAGCTTGGCACAAAACACATTCTGGCACTCTTAAAAACAAAGATACTGCAAGTAAAGAGGCCAATCTCTACAGGAAGCTGGGTTTTACCTTAATGTTTGTGTCCAAAGAGCCAGATGCCACAAAGCTTCCAAAAGGATGGAAATCAAGGCTGCAGATATTCGCCTTGTGACCGAGCAAGGTACGAAGAACTGGGAAAAGGAGCAGCAGAGCAGGGAGAAGAAATAGGGAGCAAATATTTAGTAGTTCATTTTCCCCAGACACCGTGCAGAAGTTTAGCCATACTATCCTCACCATTAAGCACATGCTAATACAACATACATTAGACATGGTAGACATTGTTTATTCATCTGTATACATTATTTTATGGAAATGTTTCTGACTTTACCCTTGCAATGCAAAGAAACAGCAATAGAGGGCCCATGTTCAATGATCCTAATGAAAGTCCTGTCCTTAGGTGTGGAAACTATGAATAAAACTTCAAAGGTCTCCACTCTGAAAACAAAACTAAAAAGCCATACTTGGAGGCAGCTGTCGGGTACTGTATATATTCCACTTGTTACAAAGAGAGCAAAATGGGAGGGGAGGGAGGAACAGTTTTAGCCTGGAAGTGGAAGCGACATTTGATTGCCTGCATCGTTCACCTTGCAGCTATTAGACAGACCCCTTCTGGGGACTCTGCAGCCCCGTCCAGGCACAAGCCTGACTTCTACCTCTTAGGTTCCAACATTCGCTCTGGACTCCTTCTATTGCCCCTTGCAAGAAGCATCCCAAAGACCAGAAAAGGACGTTTAGGAAGCATGAGACAAAGAAATGATCACAGTGTTTCAGCAAGTCATCAACCAAGTAACACCCCTTGTAATTCTGGAAACCAGAAAGGACCAGTAGAACTGGTATGCCATATCTCTGAAAGCAGAGACGAATGCAGAACTCAACTTCGAGGAAGAAAAATTGCTCAGATAATAACAAGGGCGATCTCTGTCCATCATCCGACACCTGGAACAGTGTGATGATTCCCCTGACAGAAATTAGCTCTTGAGCCAGACCTGGAGTGGTCATTTGCGCAGACACTGGCTCATAGGTCTCCCAATAAATTCAGCCAGATCAGTTACTGGTAGAGCCAAACTATTTTATAACTGAACTGATTCTAACTGTCTGAATGACAAAAGTGCTTTTTCTTATTCATGACACCTGCTGTTTGCCTTCTTAGCTCAGCCAGTGTCAGTCTATTTTCATTACACATTCTTTCTATGAACAAGTAGCAAGCTGTAAGAAATATTCAGTCATTTTATGTTTTTTTTTTTCCTGCTGGAATGCACTCAAGTGATTCATGATACCTTTGCAAACTTGTTCTAAGATTTTAGAAAAATGCAATAAATAAAGCATGACTCAACAGTTGGCCTTTAAAGGATCAGAGCTCAATGAGTTCACAGCTTTTATGATTTATTAAAAATTCGGCCTTTGTCTATTTATATGGCCATGCAAGAGCAGAAAAGAAGAAAAATCACTTGAGGAAAAAAGAAAAGTTAGAACCTAAGAACGAGAACAACAGGTCAGCAAGCAGGGGATTCATGGACTTGTGCAGAACGTAATATACTTCCAATCTGATTTTAGATCCTTTTATTAAGGTTGACAATTTTAAGCTGTGACTCTGAATACAAATTCTATATGCCTAGTTACTCTATACATGCATGGAACCTGATCTGGAGTATAGATTTCAACACACTTGGGTCAAAACCTAGAAACTAGTTCCTCAAATCAGTCTCCACAATACACGTACAAATTTCTGCTCAAGGGTGCATACACAGCTCTACAGTCTCAGTAGGAAGTGCATAAAAGCCCTCTAAGAGGGATGGAAATTAAGATGAAAGCAATGCCAGGCTCCTGTTCCTTCTTAAGTTGGGAACCTTCTGGGACAGCATAGATATTAAGCATAAGGATATTCCAAAAAACATGCATGAACAGAAGTGAAAACTCATGGAAACATACTTTTGGCAGCTTCCAGGTCCCATACGCGAATGGACCCTGACTGGGACCCTGCAACAATGAGTTCCTCATTCGTATTGATCTGTAGGCTCTCAATGGGTGTTGTATGGCCTGTCAAGCTCTGCAAAGAAAACCACGAGTCACAATCAACAGCTACTGACACAGCCCTGTCCACAGTGGCATGGTTCATACTCAACTGGTAGCTAAAGTATTTAGCCATGAGTTGGGGCCACCTGGTTGTGCCACTGATCCTTTTTCCTTATCAGCTACCAGTATGGTAGAGCACCCTAAAGGCCATCACTGCATATAGCACTGTGCACGTATCTTCCACGTTATCCCACTTTCTGGGGCACACTGACTAATTTTTAAAGGATGCATCAACAGACATGAGTAGTTAAACATTAGGTGCAGGTGCCCAGACAAGGTTGACACATGCTTACATTATAAAAATTATGCTGTGCAAGCGCAATGGTGCCGTGTTTGCTCTAAATGGGTCACGCAAGTGTCATGAACCGGTTACAAAATCAAAGCAAGAGCAAAAGCAGGGCTACTTTGAAACCTTCACATAAGCAAGGAGCCATATGTTGCTGCCAGCAATGGGTGTCACAGTGATAATGTGGTGCTATTACTGAAGTATTAACTTGAGGCATAAGGTAGTAATTCACATGTATGCAGTTCCTTTCATCCTTGAGCATCTAAAAGCTTACAAATTACATAAGTATTTTGAAAAGGCCAGTATTTATTAAGACACAAGAATATTTAAAACTAGCTCTAGAAAGCCAATACCACTACTGCAGACTTTTTGCGTGTCAATTAAGCAATATTCTATGCTTTATTCCATCCTGAAACAGGTCTTTTTAAGTAGCTAAGCTAGCTCTGTGCCTCCCACACTTGTACAGAGGCTGGGAACGCAAGTTGAAAGGTGCCTGTTCTGATGGGGCTTTCTTCGGATTTCACATGCAACTAAAACCCTCTACATGCTCTACAGCTGCAATGTCACTGCTTAGTGAGACACAGAGCTCAAACTTGAACAAAGTCGCAATGCTACTTGAAAAGTTCCTCTTCTTCCTCTTCCCCAACACATAAACGTCTGGAATCCTAACAATATAAACACTAAAGATTAATTTCAGAGGACAAAATATACAGCACAACCCCAAAAATCAAGATTCTTTTGATATACAAGAATGGCACAAGTCCTCAGCAGCTTCAGTCAGTCCCTGCCTCTCAGAAACACCAGCTTCTAATGTCTGTGGTTCCCAGGAAGTGCAGGAGAGCTACAGCTCTCTGCTCCCACAGAAAGGGTATGGAGATATTTAGTCCTTCAACCTTTCTTCTCATGGAAGGCAATACTCTGGTTTCGAACTACTGTCATGCCACCACCAAGAGCCTGGAAAGACAGCTTAACTACACTATGCAAGAAGCACAGCACTGCCAGAGGTGAGCAACTCCTTTTGCACCCATTTCAACCTCTTTATACTTGACCTCAGCACATGAATGGAAAAATGAAGCAGACACTTTCTCCTTTTAGACTTTTTGACCCTACTTCCCTGATTTCTTCCTCACAAGGTTCACGCTGGCTAGAGAAATGCTTGCATAACACAACATTATTGTGTTGTTAATTAAAGAAATGACAAGGGACACTTGCTAAAGATGGTTTTCCACAACACCCACTCAAAGCAAAAGCGATGCAGGACAGACATCTGTTAAATATATTTATGGTGCGCTTTAGTGACCACTGCTGGGGTAACCCTACTCTTTCTAACACGCTGCGCCCAACATTACTCTTCCCCAGCCTACAGGCAAGTTAGCAAACTATTTTGACAAACTCTGTGCTGACAGTTAGTGACTGTGGGACAGGTGGGAACGCATCCTGCTGGGGACTTTTCCTGGTACGAGGGCAAACTCCAGGGTATAGAACTGGCTCCTGTAGTTTGCACTCTAAAACTAGCTGATCTCGTACAAAACTCTGCATTTAATTATCTGTAGCCTGGTAACGGAAGGCACAATATTCATTATCTGAGCAAGCACTGGTGCAGCTGAAGCAGCCAGCCATCCCAGATTCTCTCTGGAGCAGTCTCAACAGTTACCGAATTCTGTCCCTATCTTTAGCTAGAATTCGGTCACCCAGCTTTATGTTGGTAAACTCTATTCAAAACCCAACAATCTTTCCCCTCATTCCCCACCCTCCATACCTCAGAATTAATATTCCCATCCCCCAAAAGTTGAAAACAGGCCTGTTCTTACCATGATGCAGTTGGGCTTGTTAACTGACCATATGTTGACCCGACAGTCATCTCCTCCAGTAGCCAGCAGCCGGCCTGAACTTTTCCCCAGGACTAGTGAGGATACATTGCTGCTGTGAGCCGTGATCTCTTCTGCACAAAACAAAGCAAACAGTTATGGCAGACTAGTATAACAATTTTCCATCCCTCCCAAAGGACTAAAAAAATATTCTTCCTCCAGAAAAACCTTCCAGTTTCCACTGGGCAAGCTGCAGCAGCCCACAGTTCAGATAAGAAGTCACACTATTATCTTCCTTGAAACAGTCCTTCTTGGCTCTGCCTGCTGTACTTAAGACATTTGCTGACCAAACTTCACAACTCCAGCGTTCATGTGGCTTACAAAAAGCATCTTCTCTCACTAGCAGCAGCTCTGCAGCTTTTAAAGATTTGCACAACTGTGGCAACCTGCTCACAGAAGCTGCTTTACCTTCGGTACCCGGATGGTCTCAGTAAGCCAAGCTGTCTGAGAAGATGCAATAATATGCAGCTAGCGAAAGGCCCTGTAACCCTGTTCTAGAAAGCAGCAGCAGACTGTCCAACCTGAGAGGAACTGGCAGATTAGCAGCAGTACAGTTTGTTACCTTCCACAGAAAAAAAGTCAGACTCAGCAGCGGGGATAGGTGGAGCTCCCTTCTCTGAGCGTTGGCAGAGGCTTTGCTACGTTCCCACTATGATACACAGGTGAAACTTCGCAATGCAAAGTGTGAAACTGTGACAAAGGAAGGATGAATATATATCCAAAAGTGCACAAAAGAACAAATGTGATTGATACTAAAAGACTGTTAAAAAACTGGGGGCTGAGGGGAAGCCCTGACACTGAGAGAGCCTCGCAATGACAAAACTCCAAGGAAGCCTCATCATAAAGAAACAAGTTTGGGGCAAAAAAGAAGCCAAACGAGCATCTTTGCTTAGACATCTAATTTTCACAGTGGATTTTTAAATTCCTTCAAATTTTTGGCAGGGGTTTTTGGCAGATGTATTTACCAATTTCCTCCTCTTACAGTCCTCTTCTTTGAAAGTTCACAGGATTTGCATGCCTAATAGTTATGAAACTTGTTTGTAAAAAGGCTAGGTAGCAACCAATTCAGCTTTCGTTCAGATTGTTTTGGTGGGAGGAGCAATTTGATCATTTTACACGCAACACTAATCCAAAAGGATATTAGACGGCTGCAATAATAGTTACTTTGATCTCAAGCTCTCAGAGTGCTTTTTTGAAAGCAAAACTGCGCAACTTTCACTTTAGCTGGAGAAACACCTTTCAAATTACAAAGGTAACTGGACCGTAAATTACATGAGAAGGGCGGGCAAATCTGAAAATATGCTTGTATTGTGTTGAAAGACCAATCTTCCACATGACAATGCTAAAGCAAAGTATGTATACACAGACTTGAGGGTAACAAACAGTACAATTAGTATTAATAGACCAACTCACTAGTTAAAATTGAAAGGATAGATGCTGAACATTGCTGCTGAAACGAGTGCGTCAGCAGGTCCACTTTTTCCCTCCTCTTGATTTCATTCGTAATAATATATTGTAAGTTTAAAAGTCATTGCTGAAGCATTCAACTCTCTGTTCCTAAAAGCCAGGTTATAACCTGATGCCAGCCTTGGCCAGATAGCATCATCCTCTCCCTTGGTGAAGTGCCAATTTCCTTAAACCCACAAACTCTTTTTTTTATGGAGTATTCATCACCAGATATCACCCACCAGCTCAGTAATATTAAGCTCCTAATTAGCATCGCTGAAACATTTCTAACATTCAGAACGCCTCTTGCTCTAAAGAGGATGCTAAGATGGGGCAGGGCCTAGCGAAAATGAAGATCAAGAACTTCTGACCATTTAAAGAGAATGGAGATTGATCAACTTCCAGCTTTTCCTACAACGGGAGTTTCAGAGATGGGAAGATAACATAGCAAACTAGCTTCCTGCTCAAAAAGATATGAAATTACTAAGTCGATTATCTCAGCTCCCTTAGCGTGTTACCAGTCAAGGATACCCTATTTCTGCTAGCCAATTTCTAGACCTCAACTCACCAGTCTAAAGCTCGCACTTCTGAACAACTGATCACTTCCCATTGCTTCTAAGCATTCCTCAACAGCCCCTATGAAATTACTCATCAGTGACCAGCAAAGCAGCTAGAAATGGATAATCAGCAACTGTTTACTGCTCCTTCTGAGGAAAAACAATGGATGTAAGAGCAGCAGATTCTTGCTGTCTCTTACAAAGCAATTTCAAGAGAATGAGACATACAGGCCGTGCAAAGATCACCTCACCCCTCCTGCAGCAAAGAGCTCAGTGCACCTTCTGTAACAACTGAGCAGCAACGTGAACAGCCCCGAACAGGCTACCCTGACACCGAGGGAACTCCCTGCTGCAGCCTGGACTCCAAAGGGGGTTTCCATCGCTCCCTTGGTTATTCTTGTACTACATGAGAGCCATGTGGGGTTAGCTAGAAATTTAGGATAGCACTATAGCAACTAATCAGAAAAAATACAGGCCGTGACCCTTCGAAAATAGCAATGACAAGGCCCTATGCCATTCCACTGTGCTGCTATGTTTTCCAAAAGGATTTCTAGGCGTTAAAACCTCCAGTCAGCAACTTGGAAAGAGGGCCGGGGCACCCACACCCGAGGCAGGGATTAGCTGGTTCCTATCACAAACCGCCTCTTCCAGCTGGGGAAAATCCTCTGCCCTCCCACGGGAGGGCAGCCCGGCGACACTCACGCAGCTTCCACGCCGTCTTGGTGGTGACGGCCACGGCCATGTCGCAGCGCGGCGCCTCTCCGACGGGCAGGGCA
>NW_009194556.1:0-12801 GCF_000690835.1 Fulmarus glacialis | reverse complement strand
TGCTGGCTGGGGTTAAACCACGACAAAGTCAAATGTCAATGCTAAGTTTCTGGTTATATCTGCATAAGAATTCTACAGAAGGATTTCTAAATCCATCTCTGCATTTCTAAAATTCAAAATGTAAAGTGCAAAAACTAAAGACGTCATATTCAGGTTTTTTTTTGAACATTAAAACTTCTTTGGAACACTCAGGAATCTTAGTTTGCAACAAAACAAAATGGAAGTCTTTGAAAGATGAGGCATCACTTGCATTTCAAAAATGGGCATTTAGTAAAGCAGAAAAGAAACATCCATTCTGCAGCTGAAAGAGAGACAGATTTTCAGAGACATTTCTAGGGTTTGCATCCCTTATCCCAGTAAGATTGCCCAAATGAACAAATAATAGCTGGCTGAAGTATACTGTGATGCTTGGTGTCTTAAAACTGAGTTGCTCTCATCTCATCAAAATTAAAAGATATTTCATCATGTCTTTATTCTCAGCAGTGCACAATGTCTCATGGAGCTTCCCTGTAAAAAGGATGAAAAAGGCTCCTACGTATTGGTCTATTTGATTATGGTGATTCCCCAAAGTGGATTCTCCCTGGCTCTAAGCAATGTATAACGGCCCACAGAAAAATTCGGTTGTTCATAAGACTAGCTATTCTGGCCAAGAAAAGCAATAAGACAATAAATACTCTAGACCTGTGGGGTCCACTGCACTGAATGTTTATCCTAGGACAGTGTTTGAATTCTAAGGAGTCCCAGGAAATACAGGGTGGGAGGGGGGGAAGAAGATATAGCAAGGTTGCCATCACTTTCATTCTTCTATATTAATTTTCATATCAAATGCAATTAGCAAGGGCTTTTAGTTAAATAATATTTTCTATGGAAAAAAATGCCTAATGCCTAAATTGACAGACTTCCCACTTACAGTCGTCTTTTTCTCTGAAAGCTTGGTAATTAAACCAATGAGCTATATTACCTGCTCTGTAAGTATATTATCTATCTACATGTTATCTGCTACTGTAATTTTATGTTTACAGTGCTATTTACCGTAAACATGTTAAATTAAGAAACACTCCAGAAAGAAAAAGCACATATAGATACCAAACACAATCCATATAGATCCCAAACATGGTAAGGACAAGGTCTGCTACTCTATTTACTTTAGTAAGATCTACAGCACACAAAATCTGTCTAACTATATCTTTGCATGGTACTCAAAGTACCTTGAAGTTTCAGCTTGACTGGGGATTTTAGTGCTAGAACAGTATAAATAAAATTATTCACCATAGAAATCATAGAACTTACCAACTGATTTATTCTTGAGATGCCAAACCAAATTACATCAATTTAGTGAGTTTAAGAACTTCAGTTAGGTAAGTAACTATCTGAAAATAATAAACTTTGTAACCCATATTTTGTTCTCAGGCAATATTATACACTAGATATTCACTAGCTAGTACCCTTCCGTACTATCTGGATCTATATGTTCGTGCTGAGCTGAAAATAGAATATTCAAAGGATTTCACAGCTTTCTTAACTTAGGAAAAAACATGTTCATCTCTACAGTAAATGCAATTATCATTAATCTTCCTTTTTTTTTAACTCGATTAATTTAGAAGCACACTCACACTGTACACAGAAATAAAACATTCACAGGCACAGAATAAATTTAAAACAAATGTTTTATCTGTATAACCCGGTAATTCAGCTTATCTCTTAACAGAGAGAAGAAAGCATAAAACAGAGAAGCAACTTATTTTCTGCTTCCAGGAAAGGTCCCAATGATTATAAATAATAGTAGTATTATGGGCAGGTTTTAAAATTAGGCTCAAATTTACAACTTGTTTATAAAGAGTTAATCCATTTTTAATAGGCTGTACGCTAAATGCTACTGTGCATTAGAAATAATTTGTGAGTAGATGCATGCTGGCAATGCATGAAAACTTCTGGAATCTAAATAATCTGAAGAATTGTTTTGTCATTTATTAAAATGCTACTTGCAGTATGTTAACCCTTTTATAATTAATTCAAGCCTACTAACCGCCATTACCCTCGCTGTGTTAGGCAGTGAGTTTCTGCCAAAGCATAAATCCCCCGGGCAGTCCTCAGACAGGCACTATCAAGTCAGCCCTGTCACTCAGTAGTCTCAGCTGTCATTCTGCACTGCCTGCTTACACCGGCTGTGGAGTGGGTAGGTGACAGTGTGGTGTGACAGCAGCCCTCCAGCCCGGCCTCAGTTGGATGGTTAAACCTGTGCTTCACAGTCCAAAGCATGCCATATTAAAGGCTGCACTAGGCAACCTCAGACAAACTTCTCGAGAAAGCATTTTACCAAGAATCTGCTTAGTATTTCCATTGCATAAATATTGTTGTATCCACAGTAAAGAAACACTATGACTGTTTTCAATTAGTTGAAAATCAAAACCAGATTTCTGTCACAGCACAAGAAAAATGCCAGTCACCACGCAAGACTGCAGGCTTGCACACAGGCGAGCAGATCACTAATAGCAGATCCCAGCAATGACCGCTAGTTTAGATGGGCTTCCAGACGCCCATTTGGAAGCGGCTGATCCCAGCAAGGAGCAGGGAGTTGGACTTGATGATCCTTATGGGTCCCTTCCAACTTGAGATATTCTATGATTCTATATTTATTTCACAGTCCCTGATCCTGTAATTGATCGCAAATAAGCAAACTCCTCCAGCTGCATAGAGGTTGAGTTTATAGCAGTTCACAGAATAATTTGCGTTGGAAGGGGACTCAGGAGGTCACTGTTTGCTACATTCAGCTGGAGGATTTGGACTCGATTATTCAGGTCCAAGTGAACTGGAAGAAATAATGTGTCACAAGTTTAGAAGCCAACTAAAATAACAGATTATTGGCTAATGCCTTTCAGCCTTCTGTGGAAAAATAGCCTGTAATCATGCTTCTATCCACTTTCAATGGATATGCTTCATTTGCAATTCCCTGTCAACTTGCTTACACTGTGTAAGCAAGGTAAGCGTTCATCTTGCACATGGGATACATAGCCATTTGCTTTAGGACAACTCCAAATAGACATCTATAGGAAGAATAACCTGCCAAAGGCACTGGCTAGCCATGCTGAAGCTCAAGGAATGAATTTGCTAGTCGTGGTCTCTTATTCTCAGTTTAGAGTAGACTAGAGATATCACAGCCTTAAGAGATATAACCTTACAGAGATAAAATACACCAAGTTACATTGATATTTTGATTGTATGCCTGGTTGGCACCTTCTCTTATTTCAGAAAGACTCACCCTGTTTCCTACAAGGGACCTGTGTCCCACTGGTATTCTGAATGCCCACACCTGGTCCCCGGTCAGTTTACCCAGAAAATCCAAGCAAAAATCTCTCTCGTGTGCCTCTGAACTGCACAGGAATGCAAAAATATTAGGTTTTAGAATACCTTTACACAATTCGATTTTGATGTTAACATTTTTGAAATGGCTACTCATCCCTTGCAAAACCAGGAAGGGACAGAGATGCAGAGCAGTCTGCTAGGAGCTGTAGATACTAATCAGCTAGATGGCCATACTGCAGTCTAAAAATACCAGTATCAAGAATCAAATGAATGGTTTTGCGTATCTAAAGAACAAAGCATCAGTTCAGAATAATGATGCTATTTATAGGGCTATGGAATAATATGCATGTACATTATGGATGTTCTTTAATTTCACAGATGTGATTTTATTCTGTTACAGCCATCATGACTCATAGTTAAGCTTTACAACATACAGAACAGAATTAAATGAAAGTCAGCAGGGATTTGCTTCATACTTTATAAGGATCTATACGTATATATTAATATTAATATAAAAAATATTATGTATGGTCAATACTAAAGTAGGTAATTGCGTATTACAGCAATGATGAATCTTATGACAGTGAGTTTGAAGAGCTACGAAGGGAAAAGAATATTCTCAGCATAAAACTACAAAAAAGCATTAGCAGAAACCAGGGGCATATACACTACTATGGCTATGCCGTACTCTTGTATCCCCTGGCAGTTTATTAGATACTTGATTTTGTAAATCTTCAACATAGCTTTAACAATGGACCATGGCCACATCAAAAGCAACATTTTACTTATAGGTGAACAAAAAAGGACTAAAAAGGCCCCCAGGAAAACTGCTTTGAAATAGAACAAAACCACTTGTGAGATGTTTTCAAGACCAATCCACCACAGTGGAGTGAATGCCTACCACAACGTAATACCCCTTTTTTCACCCCAAACTAAAGCACGAATAGGATTTGTCAGACAGACAGGAATACACTTCAATAACAGATAAGGATAACAAAGAGCTTTTAAGGATTCAATTTTAACAGCTCCTCTGGACACTAAGTGGAAATAAGATATACCATAGAACTTCTTCATGCTAAATCCATATGACACCCATATTTTTGTGCAAATATTAATATTCTTCATAATCCTATTTTTTCCTAACACTTAAATGTTCATACAGAAAACAGTGCAAAAGGAGTTTTTTGTCTCTTCTGGATTATTTTTGTGTCCAGTCAACACTATACACATTTTGGAAAGCATCATTCCCACCAGCTATCTGGGGTCGCTTTTCACCTAGTGTAAATGGAAGAATATGACTGCAGTGTACCAGCAACAAAGTGTAGTACCTCTTGGTATTGTGCAAATACTTAATGTTCACCTCAGTGCTGGAATAAAAATATCTACAGGGTGTTCTATAGGATGAGCTAGAGCAAATTTAATCTGAAGAGTTCAGAATAGTTCGGAGGCATTTTTGAGTTCATGTCACTATATTCATGGAAGATAGTGACTCTCCAGCTAGATTTTGACTTTCAATGCAATGTATCTAACCAGTCAGTGGATTGGTACACAATCCCTTCTGCTCTTCATCTGCAGAGGATACAAATTGTGCTGTTAAATCTGAGATTTGCTCTTTGACCTTTCAGCTCTTAGCAGGTTGCTTTTCAATCCTGAGTTATTTGGAAAAATAGTTATTTTCCCCTTCAACTGTACAGCGATCCCACAGCTGCTGGCCCCCACTAGAGGCTGCTGACTTCAGAATCACCACTAGATCTCATTTTAAACAGTGATCCAAATTTGTTAAGACTTTTCAGAATAGTAAAGCTAGATGCTCAGTCCTACTCAAGTTCCCAAATCCTGCAGGTCACTCAAAATACAAGCTATAAACAGCAGGTATTTTCTTTGCTGTTCATTTGTTTAGCGTAACACAAATCATCCTGCACTCATAACACTGACAGACACAAAAGGAAACACTCCATTTGCCCTTCAGTTCAGAGAGGCTGCTCACCCTTCACTTCTTCATCTCGAAAAGACTGTAAACAAACAAACCTGTTTGGCCAACTGATCCTTCTTCACCAAGCCAGTGGCTGCAGCAATGTTCCCTGCTCCTTCCACTGTCTTCTGGGCCACCGCCGTCACTCCTGTCACCACTGCTCCCCCAACATTAGACACTTGCTCTTTGGTCTTCTCAGCCACTGAGAAGCAGAAGATGGAAAAACACATTACGGCTCTGGGAGCTGTAAGTTTTTCAGAGAATCGTATCTGTCACTGACAACCCAACATCATGAAGAGCCATAAGGCCATTACACTTTGTGTATCCTAAGTGGACCTTAAGCAGTAAGACTATCCATCTGGTAACACTGGAGCAGAAGTAAAAATACGCCTTATTTGGCTCAAATTCTTTCGTGTGAAAGACACTTGACATTTTCATTCATGTCTAGTTGTACTTTAGGGAAGAAAAGTCATTACTTAAGGGCCCTTACTGTGCCCAACTCACTGTGTAATGCGTAATAATTGCATTCAATATAACCCAGTTTGGAAATGCATTCCAATTAGTCCACCAAACACTTACTGCATGTTACAGGGCAAGGAAGACAATATTATTTACATTAGACTCCAAAGCCATTGATTATTCTTTTATTTTTATTTTTTAAAATATACTTGATTAATAAGCTTAGAGAATTTCTAATACAACCTTTTATCTGGTTCTCTGAGATTTTTGCCCCACTGCTGTGTCCATCCATAACACACTAATCTACAAAAACACTGAATACCAAAGATGCTAAAGCAAACTGGATTAATAGCCAACTTCCAACCCCCAGGGAAACAACTACTCATTTAGCCTACATATACATCAGGGGTTGCCATTCTGTCTTTCAGAACAGAAAGGGTTCTTTATGCTCATTCATCCCCAAGGGCTCTTTCTGACAGCAGCTTACACTGAAGTGAAATCGCTTTAAGATAAGAGATGGGATCACTTCATGCCTTAAAGTTACATGGTCAGATTTTTGGAAAAAAACCCCACATTTACTCATCTAAACAAGGGACTGTTCTTCAAAAACATCCACTGGATAGCTTTGTAGTTCTAACTAATCCTACAGTTTCCTTCAGCCCAAATCTCATCTGATCCATAAAATGTATTCATAGCTCTGTTTGCACCCTTTACGAGCACAGAATGGATTCTGCTTGGCAGATAGGCCACCCTTTCAGAGGCTTTTTTGGGAAGCACGTATGAAGAGAAGACTTTCTATGGATAAATTAAATTTCTTAATTCTTTACATGAAAAGTGTCAGCTGTTCATATCACAGGGCATGCAGCATAGATTGCTATGATTGACATTAATAAAAAAAACACATACCAGGCACATTGTCTACCTTTCTAGCTTTTTCCTAATTGTTGTTATTTAAAGACCCAAACAATAAATATCTGCTGACTGAAAATGGAGGCAGATCATTTAGCACTCATCCTAACTAACTTAAAGTGAAAAATTAGTAACCGATTGACCAAAACCAGAAGCTTTCATTATAGAGCAGGACAACAATGAACTATACATCATCTGAAACTAGAAAAACAGTCTGTTCCAAAGATCTTTCAACCTATACATGCTAATAAGATACAAATTCACAAGAAATTTCATCGTATCCATCCAGTACTCTATTGCCATGCTTCTTCTAGGAAAAAAAAAAAAAAATCAAAAGTGGGTTTTGCTGAAAAACAAATGTTGCCCTCAGGGAAGGTTTGACATAATGCTAGCAAGAGCAGGAAGACATCTAGTAAGATGCCCGATTTGATTATTACCAGCTACAGACTACAAAAGCTCTGGATTCTACACATGCAGTCTCTATAGAAAGTTTTTCACTAGTTCTTGCAAACAGATATCTTAAGGTCTGTGTCTTAGTAACATGTTATATCTTCCAAAGAATATTAAGATCTGATTGTGCACAGAGTCTTTCAGAAACAGAGTAACATTATGAGATGGAAACTTTACACTTTCACATTATTTAGAGTGGCAAGAAGTAATCTCAAACAGAGCTATGTAAAAAAAGTAGCATCTTGCAAAAATACACTTTAAAATAAGTGATATTGTCCAAGAAATTTAAAAAAAAAAAAAAAAAAAAGAGATGTGTTTTGGGTAAGTTTCAGTATTGCTTTTTATTTTTTCTGTCTCACTTCTTTTCTGGGAGAGAAGGAAAAAGAAAACAATCCGAACAGAAGATACATAAATCAAGGTCCTTTTTATATATTTTCTTCTGGTTTTTGTTGTTGTTGGATTTTTTTGGGGGGGTTTTTTGTGTGTGTGTGGAAGTCACATACACTGTTTTGAAAACTCCCTTTTAAATGTTCAACGTATTTTGGAAAACGGACTCAGCAGGCTTGATGCTGATAAAGGATCACATGCTCAGCCGCTCTTAAGCGGACTCCTCCCTTCTGATAAAATGATAAAGCATGGTTGCACTGTGTTCATTGTCAATACTCATAATTAGTTTCATTATCTCGCAATCTTAAAAAACTGCACCTCGAAAGTAAAACATGAAGAAATAGAGTGAAATTGGGTGCACTGTGGACACTGCAATAGAAAACATCTAATTCCTGATGCCACTATTAAAACCACATTTCTCAGACTATGTTGTCATGGCAAGTACGACCAAGAGCAACTATCCAGTGGCTGCCATTCCCACTCTTAGAGCGTTTTGGGAAAGCTGTCTGAAGTCTATTTTCTCCTCCCAGAAACACATTACCCTAGGAAAGGCTTGGTACATGCAAACAAAACAAAAAAACCAAAGAATCAGGCCGCTAACACTGTTATTGGCACAACAAGAAATACCTGATAAAAGTAATAACAAAAGCAGTATATTTAAGATTGCTTCTATTTCAGACATAGCCTAAGAAAGCTGACACAGAAGGTAGCATGAAAGATCTCTCATACACTGCTTCAGAAATCAGAGCCATGACGATAAATCCAGCAAACTATACACATAGCACAGATTTGCAAAAGCCCTCAAACTAGTAGGAGAGAGTCTTCCTTCCTGTCTCTAAGGAATATCTAAACACCATCAAAGTCCCCATTACCAGAGTGACTCTGTAAATAAGCTCCAGCTTGGTGACCCTTCAGCTCTGGAACCCTAGTGACAGGAGAAATAGAAACAAAATAGGTTTCCAGTCTCATATATTTATTGCTTATGCCAAGTAGTAACAGGGGAAAAGCATTAAATGCACACAAATCAGTTCAGAATGCAGGGGGCTGATACCAACTAGTTAATTTAGTCTGAATACTATGCGGTTTAATGATCTTAAGCCATTAAGTCTTTGTAAAGCTGACGTCTGCTTTGCATCACAGTGCTGAGAAACAGAGTAAATCAGATTCTTCAGAGTTCTGCTGTGCTATTGCCCGATTACTTCTGTCCAGCTACGCAGAGACTGTCCATTCCAGTAAATGATCCTGGGATTGTGTACAATGACCATGCCAAGGCTAACTTTGAAATTGAAGTTCTAATACTGACTATAGCACTGCGCAAAAATTATTAGCATTGAAGCTTTCTTTTCCCTACTTATAAACAACTGGGTAACATATGATATCAATGTGAAACCTCTGGAGCAATGCAAAATGAGAACTAGTTGCTTTCAATTTTGAACAATAAAAGTAGATGAAAACCACAGGATTTCTCTGAACTAATGAAATGACTCTTATTGCACTAAATACACTTTTGAATATGTATTTCAGACAGTAAGGTTGCCTTAGGTACTTGAAGAATTCATTTACAAAGAAGCCGTAAATGCATTGGGGCTTCTTTAATTCATACAATTTACTCTAAGATACCTGATGGAGTTAAAACAAGCACAACAGGATATCAATAACAAAGAACATCAAGAAGTACAAGAATGATCAGATAAAAGAATTAAGCAAAATACTTGACTATGGTTCATAACTGTTGATACTGTGTCTTGACTCAGCTTCAGGAAATGGACATGTGGTTGAAGTATTAAGGGTTTTTTGGCCCTGATCTTTTGTACAAACTAGTGCTTTACTCTGATTACCAGGAGATGGACTGTAAATATTTCGTCTTTGATACTGCACATTTCTGGACGTTTATCCCTGGGAGATAAGCAAGATGGATGAATTATGCATTTACAGTCAAAGGCCAGTAGACATGTTAATTAGGCAGGCAAGTCAGATACACAAGCTAACACCCCATAAAACCAATAAGCAAAGCTTCTTCGTCTTCAGAAGTTCTGAGAAAGGGCGACCTGACAAACAACATGCTCACCGTATTCCTGTGAATCACAGCCTGGCATCCTCATTTTACAGTGTCTTGATGCCACTAAACCTGGTACAATCAGGTCATACTTTGTTTAAAGCAAGAAACATCTCAGTCTAGTATTTCTGGGTTTGGAAAGCAACTGACTAAAAAGCATATTTAGTTGTTCAGCACTTTGAGGTGTGTCAGCTCCCAGTCCCTTCACCAGCAAAGGGTTTTAAACCTATTAAAAAATAGCAAAACCAGTAAGACCTTGGAACTCAGACAGTAAAAAAGGACCGACTGCACAACTGTGAACACACATTCATTTTGATCTGTGATTCTAGTTTGCATTTGACTCTCTCCAACTTCTTGAATCATTTTTATTCACATAACAAAATGTGTTATTTCACCTCAGGTTTCACATGATATTAACACCCTGGTGCATCACAAGACCACCAGAACTGGTGAACTCCTAGTCCTATGAAGAGGGACAAATAGGTCTTTACAAGTGCCCTAAAAGGCAGTTTTGTCACATCAACTTTAATAGCATCGATTTAAATGGATTTGATTTCTAAGACAACTTCACTAGCATTTCTCAGTGTCTTCATATTGTATCTCATAGCATCACTACAGTGAACCCAAATCTGTTTTTACCTACCTTCTCTGCTTGCCAGGACAACTCTTCATAGACTTGCAATTTTTTTAAATTTTTTGTTTTTAAAATATGTGCCCAAGCAATTCCCCTGTTCTTACACTACCAAACCCATACTGTTTCATTTTAGAAACCGTGCTCTCTGGATTTTGCATTAGGTCTCCTCTTCTCACTGCTGTGTCCTCTATTTTCCGTTTTCATTCAACGGCCAAACTCCTTTCAAACAGTTTAATAGGCCAGAAGGAAGCAAACTGTGGCAAGGAAGCCATTATTCCCAAGCTTTGGGTGTTTCACTTTGTGTCACCCATTTCCTAAAGTGGGTGAGGAGCAACCACTGTTTTGCCTAAAACTTGCAGTAACTTTTCTGAATTTTCTATTCATAGACGCAGCACATAACAGATGTGCTCTCCTTATGTTTGGCTTTATAGTCTGTTTCATATCTTCCAGAACAAAATTTAACATCTTTTCAAGCCTGTCAAAAATTCTGTTCACCTACTTAAAATTTCCTGTCTCGCTACACGTATTGCAATCAGATAAAGGTGATACTCGCAGCATTTGGGATCAGTTGTTTCTCTCGGGAGGAGGAAAGGAATTTCCCCACTAAAGTAGCCTACTACAGAGTCCCAGGGCTTCAGCAAGTTTCATACATGTGCAAATGCCCTTGACTTTTATTCTACCACAGCCCAGCTTGGTGAACATCACCTCTATTAACTAGCTTGCTAGCGCTGTCAGTTGCTGTTCCCACATCTGTGATGACATCAGATATATGTGCCTCAAATCTCATTCTACTGCAATCCTCTACTGGTTATAGTAATGATCCCTTTGAATATTTCTCTTAATTGAGGCCTAACAAACTGAGATTTCAAACCTCGTAACAAGAACATGCATGTTTAGCCTGAGGTTAAACTCTGAAGGACTATCACAGATGTTCTGTTTAGTTTTGTTACTAAAAATACTCTTGACTGACTTCTCAATCATTTATTTGGGTTGTGATATTAAGTACTCTCAGGTTAAGTTTACCTCCAGTTGTTTATCCTTTGCATTGGCTTATGTGAGCACAGGTGAATGATACACTGGCTGTACACAGAACGAAAAGAAGAAATCCTTTTCTACTCCCTTACTTATTTGATTTCTGATTTCTTAGGGGAAAAACACCTTAAATTTCTTGACCACGCATTTTCTTCACATTTCCAGAAATCCCATATTCTACAGCAGAAAATTACACGTTCTATTCAACGCACTATGGTCAGCTGAGGTTTTCCCACACTCTGTAGAGATCAAAGACTTTCATTCATTTTGCCACTTACTACAAACTATTGGTTACTGATTTCTGTTCATACCTTAAATGATCCCTGCAAATCCATTTAAAATGCAAATTTACTCTTTTCAGTGTAAAAATGCTAATGTGAATACACATGCGCAGCATTAACTTCAAAGTTTGAAAGTGCTGTTGCTACTGAGAGATTAGGCAGTTCTAAAAAACATTTCAAAACCCTCACAACTGTGACAAATTCAAATCAGTTTATCAAAACTCTGAAATTTCTTTCCTGTAAGCCATTTCCCTTCTATCTTCCCACCCAACCAGCTCCAGTGGGACACGCTGATGAGTCACAAGAATCTTTTAGGAATGAGGGAGCGATGGGGCATGTCCACACTGCAGTGGCAGCACCACTGCAGGTGCAGCAAGCACACCTTATCTGAATGTGCACTATCTGTGTGTTGTTGGAAACAGACCTCAGGCCGGGATGAAGAACCATTAAGAGCGCAGGTGATACTCAGGTATTAAGCTCACATGGAATTCTCTGCGGCCACAGATGTACCAGTTTAAAGCCCTCTTGATCAGTCCTGCCAGCTTATGAGCAAAGACACATTTCCTCATTGGGACAGGTGGATCCCACCAGGCCTTAGCATAGCTTGTGTTTCAAAGACTCTTCCATGATTACAAAAAACAAAGTTCTGGCAGAGGCACCAGTCCTGGAGCCAGGTATTGATGTCTTGGGCACACCTGTTTCTTCCAAAGTCTCTCCCCATTACCGGGAGGATTGAGAAAAACATTACCTGTGCTCCTGAACCTTTTAGCAGTCTTCCCAGGGCCCTGAAATCTCTTTTGATCAACCTTGCACTTCTGGTTGCAACATCATTAGTATCCACATGAAAGATCAGGAGTGGGTAATAGTCCGAAGGTTGTACTAAGCTCGTCAGTCACCTGGTGACATCCCCAACTGGGGACCCAGAGAGGCATCAAACTTCCCCAACAAGGCGGTCTGGTCTGCAAATGGGTGCCTCCGTTCTGCTCAGGAGGGAGTCACCAATGACCACAACTCGCCATTGTTTCTTCTCGGCGCTGGTCTGAATGCGGGTCTTGCTGTGAGGGGTTGGATGATGTGCCCTTGGCGAGGGTGCTTACATAGGTTCCTCCTCTTCTATCTTATCACGCGCTTTGTCTACCACACCCAGAGCCCCGCACCTACAGGTAGCCGAGAGGGTTCCTCTCACCGCTCCGTGCGGTGGCCTGCTCCCACCCCTCCCTATCCCCACAAAGCTGCCCTCCTCCCGGCACAATCCCGGGCCTACCTCCGTAGCGGCCGCGCTGAGCTGACTTCTGCGCGCCAGCGATGGCAGAGCACA
>NW_009194555.1:5157-5838 GCF_000690835.1 Fulmarus glacialis | reverse complement strand
AAGGGCCAGGGCAGCCCCCTCCTCCTCCTGCGGGTCCCGCCTGCTGCTGAGGAGAAGAGAGCAAAGAGCCATGGAGGAGAAGCACCAGGAGAGCGCTCCCGGACCCTCTCAGCGCTGTCCCCCCGCCACCGAAAGCAAGGGAGAGGTGTCGTTTGGGAACGAGGGACCCCAGGGGCTCAGCTCTCTCCTGCCACAGAGCGATGGGGATGGACGTGCCCTGCGGGAAGGGCAGCAGCAGCCCCAGTACAGCACAAGTGCCCGCCTGCAAGAGGAGGAGAGAAGGGCCGTCCTGCCCCCGTCTTCTCCAAACTCACCAGCCGAGTGGCCAAGTCCACCTTCACTACCAGAGGGGACGGGTGGTGGCCGCTGCTCTGCACCAGCCTACAAGAAACATGCTGTGCTCACTGAGCAGCCCCACAGCAGAAAGGGTCCCAGCGAGCTGCATTGGCCCCTGGCCATGTGTGAGAGTTGGGGACAGCTGAGACTGCACCGTGAACAACCCTCACCGCTGCCTGGCCCTCGACCAACCTCTCCAGGCTGCTGGCATGTAGTGTCGTCACCTGGGCAAGGGGAAAAGAGCAGAAGGTGAGAAGCCATGCACCTGATGCTGGGCTGGAGCAGCACAGAGACAGGAGAGACACTCACAGCATTGTGGCCACTCAACCCCCTCTGCACGGGCCT
>NW_009194555.1:559-4994 GCF_000690835.1 Fulmarus glacialis | reverse complement strand
TCAGTGCCTGCAGCAGGAGCTTGATGGAGGGCAGTTGGGACACCGGGGCTCCCTCCACTCCTTCTGGTGGCCTGTGCACAGGGAAGGGGCAGAGAAAGAGCTGTGTGAGACCCGAGCTGCCTCTTCCCTCTCCTGCCAGCCCGGGGAGCACTTCCAAGCTGCCCCGAAGCAGCCGGCAGTGGAGCAGAGAGCAGCGGCAGTGGTGAGGATGGGGCTGGGCAGGTGTTGGCTGGACACAGCTGGGTGAAGCCGCTCTGCCAGCTCTGCCTGCTCAAGAGCTGCCCGCAGCCGCGGGGGCACCTCTCCCCAGCTGGGGAGCGGTGTTTCCACGTATGGCTATGCCTGGAGCATCCCCCGTGATGTGAGCACGGGGCCCCCAGGCCGCACTGCCAGGCAGGGCTTACCCAAGGAGCGTGCTGACCCAGAGCTCCTTCACTGCCCAGGAGCTGCAGGAAGAGAGGAGAAACAACCTGAGTGCCCGCTGCTCCCCGGCCTGCGGGCAGAGGCGGGCGCAATAGAAACAGCTGCTGCATAGCTGCCGCCTTGAGTGGGAAGCTGTCAGCAGAACCCCAGCGTCTCAAGGACGGGGAGGAGGGAAACTCCAAGAAGCAGAGCAGACCCGAATAGTGCAGCCCAGGGGGTTGCAGACATGTCCTGCCCACTTCCCACTCTTGCTGGGGTGCTTAAGACGGTTGGCTGAGAGAAGAAAGCTGTCCTGCCTGCTCGAGCCAGACCTGTGGTCTCTTTGGCTCCAATTCTATGAAGCAGAGTAAGGAGAAGCTAAAAACTGAACCCCAAGCTATTGTGTAAGCCTGCCTTGACTTTCTGTGGAAAGAAAAGAAGGAAAGGGAGGAAGGGAGGAAGGAAGGAAAGAGTCAGGGAGAGAAGGAAGGAAGTAAGTCAAGAAAGGCAGAAAAGGCATAAAAGGCTGGCAGGCAAGAGAAAGAAAGAAAAAGAAAGAAAGAAAGAAAAGAAAGAAAGAAAGAAAAAAAAGAAAAAGAAAGAAAGAAAGAAAGAAAGAAAGAAAGAAAGAAAAAGAAAAAGAAAAAGAAATCCAGAGATTTCTCCTAATTGCCTTTAGAATAACCCATCAGTGTTATCATCCTGGCTGGGTGATTGATAGTAGACACCCACAATGACATCTTCTTTGTGTTTCCATCCCCCTAATCCTTACCCACAGGCTCTCAACCACATCATCCCTATCTGTAAGGGCTGTAAAGTCAAACCTCTCCCTCACATACAGTGCAACTCCTCCACCTCACCTGCCCTGCCTATCCCTCCTGAACAGCCTGTTCAGCCATCCTGAACAGTGATGCTCTCTTACCATTCTGCACCAGTGACAGTAAAGCTTGTGTACATAAGTTCCAGATTCACAAGAGAAAACAGTTACCTGAAGCATGATGTAAATATGGTTTTGGCATGTAAGTGTGATTGCTTAAAAAATTATGTTTTTGTTCAGTCTGATGACACACGAAATTTGACAGTACCCAAGTTTTTAATAATAATCTCTCCAAGAAATTAAATTTCTCCCTGGATGTTCCAAAAGCACTTCGGTCACAGCTGAAGATGGACAGCCATAACCCACTCCATGAGGCTCTGCAAATAAAACATTTCTCTTTCCCACTGCACATGACAGCTGAATCCTGGAGATCTAGTCTGGGAACACTACTAGTCAGCCTTGACATACGATAGAGTAGTAAAAGCTTGTCTTCTAGAGCTAGTCAGAGATGCTGAGACCACCCATTCAAACATGAGACACCCAGGTTGGGGTATTGCTCCTCTGACTTTAGATAGCTATATTGCAGATATTTATATTAAAAAATTGCTAAGATCCCATTATAGTTAGCGGAGTAAAAAGTTATTCATGCTGTCTTAAAGTAGACATCTTTAGGACACCTTTAGACTTAACTGAATGTATTGACTAGGGCCTCAGATTGATTTCCTACACACAGGCAACTCAGTGCCATTTAAGATGCTGTAATGAAACTAGCACCTAGAGCCTAGCAGATATGACACAGGACCTATGGACAGTCTTGCCTTTCTGAGGGGAGGCCAGAGGACATACTTATAGAATCTCAAATCATACCCAAATGATGCCCAGGGGTAGGCTAATGCATCAAGCCCTTGATATCCTCTCACTATAATGGCTGTGTGGACACCCCGTCCAAACATAGACACAGAAGTTAGAGTGAGCCAAATCCCACCCTAATTTTAGTTCCCTCTTCTGCCAAGGAGGTTTGTATCCTGTATCCCCATAGCTGAGACCTAGTGGGAGCATTCTCCATACATTTTTTGTAGTTTGTGCAGTTAAAAGCAAATATTGGGGCTAAAGAACTCTTTTTTTTAGTGTTTCTTGTTCTAACCATCTCTATTTGGCAAGCTTCAAGAAACACAATATAAAGTACTTATTTAACAAGTTTTTGACATTTTAAAAAAGGATGTGTCTCATGTTTGTTAATTGCAAATAAACACTTGTTATTTAAGAAATTATATTAATGTATGACATTTCTAAATAATACAAGACATCTGCTGAATTGAAGAGACATTTTAAAATTAGTTATCAAACAGTAAATACACAGCTCCACCTGTTACTCCTGCTTTCCCTTTAATACCAGAGTGAGTTTCACAGATAGCGTCTAGTAAATTAGCATGCTGAAAGCAACAGGTTGTGTCCACAGCAAAATGCCTGACTGCACCTAGTTCATTGTGCAGTACTAGTTTACCACTGGATTAATTTAAAAAGCACCAAGCAAATGATAGGTCTTTGTGAGCTATCAAGAGGTCCTCCAGCAAGACTAGCTGGTTTGTGAACAGAAGCCATTTCCCTTTGTCACCGTCAGTCTTTGTTGTCATCTACCTTGCTTTCCTATAAAGGGTCTCTTCTTATAGCTTTGTCTGCCCCTCTTCCTTCACTCTCCCAATTAGCTTTTGGATTGATAATCCACCCTTCCTATAGCAAACACATAAGCCAGAAAAGCAGTAGCTCACCCTGACACTGTCTCATTTTTCTGCCCTGCTCCTTAGGCCTTGACTAAAGAAAATGTTAACATAAGCAATTAAGAATATTCTTAATTTAAGCGTAAGTCCCACAGAAGTTAAACGCATGAGATATTTGGCTAGAGTCCCTGAACCGGATTAAATGTTGGGATCTCATCATGTTTTTACTGTACTCTCTTCCTCTCTATAGCTCCATTTATAGGCTGTGACTGGAGGAACAGCTCAATAATTTTCTTTCAGGAAGACTGTGAATGCAGAACTCGTATTTTCCCTATGTTTTTTGAGTGGAAGGTTAATTTTTCAGGTCTTGCTAAAAGCAAAATTGCTCCTGTGCAAGTTTCCCCCAATGCAGACTTCAGCTCACTGCCTAAGGTAATACAGGTAATAGAAAATTAAAATTCTGTAGAAATCAAATGTACAGGATGAGAAATAATGAGGATAAGCAAATTGTATCCCTGATGGGAAATAAATTTAAAAATATGAAATACAGACCATTTGGCTAATTGACTTAGATTAAGTAGTATTACTCACCGCTTCATAGGACATATACATTACAGAAGAACAGAAAATATTGCAAATGCTGAAGTAACATTTTCTTATTTCCCTAAGACAGTCTTCCAGCACTTTTATCGGAGGCTGTTGTATTAGATCATCAGGCTTATTACCATTTTAAAGATATGCCAAAACCTTTTAAAGAGAATTTTAATAGGCCAAGTTGGCATCATCATCTCCCTACACTGACTCTGAACTTGGCCTCATATTCTAAAACAAACTTCTACAGCAGTGGGAAAACCAATCCAAGCTACTGTGTATCCCTTCTCAGTGAAAATTTGAGCATTTCTTCTTAAGGGGTTCAGGTAGAACACCACAATCAAATACTGACATCTTGCAAGCCTGGATTGTGGAATGTGAACTTTTTAAAATTCCACCACAGCAATTGATCCACTAAGCAATTTACTACATGCGTGAGTATGTTGACCTTGGCTGGCTGCCAGATGCCCACCCAGCTGCTCCTTAGCAGGACAGGAGGGCAGGGGGATGCCCCTCCTCAGCAGGACGGGGGAGAAAATAGGATGAGAAAGCTTGTGGGTCGAGGTAAAGACAGGGAGATCACTTGCCAATTACTGTTGTGGGCAAAACAGACTCGACCTGGGGAAAACTAATTTAATTTATTGCCAATTAAAATAGATTTGGGTAGTGAGAAACAAAGACAAATTAATACAACACCTTTCCTCCCTGCTTTCCTAGGCTTAACTTCACTTCTTCACTCCAGACTCCTCTGCATCCCTCCAAGCAGTGCAGGGGGATGGGGAATGGGGGCTGTGGTCAGTCTATAACAGCTCCTCTTTGCCACTCCTTCCTCCGCACACTTACCCCTGCTCCAGCATGTGCCCTCTCCATGGGCTGCAGTCCTTCAGTCTAAACCTGCTCCAGCATG
>NW_009194555.1:0-267 GCF_000690835.1 Fulmarus glacialis | reverse complement strand
TCCGCCATGGGTTGCAGGGGAATACCTGCTCCAGTGTGCTCTCCTCCATGGGCTGGAGGGGAATCTCTGCTCCAGTGTGCTCTCCTCCATGGGCTGGAGGGGAATCTCTGCTCCGGCACCTGGAGCACCTCCTCCCCTCCTTCTTCCCTCGCTTTGGTGTCTGTGGGGCTGTTCCTCACACTTTTTTCCTCTCAATCCTCACTGCCTGTGAGCAGTTTTTTGCCCTTTCTTAAACACGTTTCCCCCGAGGCGCCAGCACCGTGGCTG
>NW_009194554.1:28869-47620 GCF_000690835.1 Fulmarus glacialis | reverse complement strand
ACTGATGCCCAGCCTGTCCCCAAGCAGCGGTCACTGCTGCCAACTCCCCCAGCTTACATACTGAGCATGACATCATATGATATGGAATATCCCTTTGGCCAGTTTGGGTCAGCTGTCCTGGCTGTGCCCCCTCCCAGCTTCTTGTGCACCTCCTCGCTTGTAGAGCATGGGAAACTGAAAAGTCCTTGACTTAGTATAAACACTGCTTAGCAACAACTAAAACATCAGTGTGTTATCACATTATTCTCATACTAAATCCAAGGCACAGCACTATACCAGCTACTAGGAAGACAATTAACTTTATCCCAGCTGAAACCAGGACAGTGTCTCTGCCCACAAAAACCAGCTGAAAGAGAGAGGGCAATGCCAGCAAATTGCTTTACAGGATATTGTTCCTGCTGGATACAGACCTGCTTATGAAAACTGTGGAACTAAACAACCAACACATCAACAAAAGACGACCCATTTAAGCAAGAAAATTATCTTTTAATTTATTGAGAGATGTCTGACGCAACAAATCTTTGCAAAGTTGTTTTGGCTTTTCAGCAGTTGCTAGGTGGGATCAGCCACATCCCAGGACTCAGTTCTTCATTCTGCAGTCGCATGCAAAGGTCCACAGCTGTCCTGCCCATTTCTCACCTTTTCATCTTTTTCTCTCAACTGGAAACCACTGAAAATCCTAATCTAGTAAATGTAATATACAGCTATGCAGAGAATGTCCTCTTGCCTCTCCACTGACATGAATTCTTTTCAAGATGATTAAGAATGAAATAAATTTTTACCTTGCTAGCTTAGCAAAATGGGACAGACCAGTTGCAAAATAGCAGATTAGTAGTGCTAGAAGAGAGAACAGAGAGTGCTTGTATCCCTAAACTGGGATATACTCAATTCCCCTCAGACTCATGTTCTTGAGAGCCACAGGTGCAGGACTTGATGCTCCTGAAGCCACTTTTTCTTGCTTAACCCATGCACTGTATCTGTCAAAATGGAGACTGCCTTGCTCTGCAGTCCCAGCCAGAACCCTGCTAGCTTTGGATAAAAATTCCTGGGAGTTATTTCTCTGCATATCGAGCGATTAGTTGTCATTCACTGATAAACTGCTCAGCTCACTGCTCCAAGGGATACTCACTTTCATGCACACAGGCAACACTTGATGCAAAAGTGCTCTCTAGGATGCCTCGGGGAGTCCACTTTTCTTTAAAACGACAGCAGTGAACTGTTGCTGGGAAGACAAAGGTTTCAAATTCTCATATCCCCATTCAACATGATAACCCTTATTCAAGTTCTACCTGAGTGCTCGGGTGGCAGACCTGGACAATACTTGGGTCATGTCACCATGCAACACGGTCTTGTTTCTTTTCTATGCCAGGTAAGCCTTTACTTTCTGAGCTACTGCCCTTTGTATTTTGAAAGGGCTTGAAACTCATTAATCATCAACCATTCAAGAGGCACAGGACTAGATTCATGGCTTTAGCGCCTGTGAAGTAAAATTGAGTTTGTAATCTGTCAGCTGTCTCACTTCACAAATCAAACTGTGGAGTCTCTGCTGAGTCTGGGGCTTTTGAAACCCTTAGAGTTTTCCTTTTTGTGGTCTGAAAAATACAGCGGTAGAAGTTAAAGCAGCTCTTTGTCTCATGGAAGCACGCTGACTCTGAGTCCCGAAGGTTCATACGGACCCTGAAAAGATGTTGTGAATACGACAAGTATAGGGTTGTCTCATTGTCATTGAAACTGCACTTTTTATTAACTTATTTGGGGAATGGGAATTATGTTGGTTTTGTTTTTGATTAAATAATTGTCCCAAAACAGGAACCGCTGGTGTTGTGAGCTCCTGCGTGGAGTGAAGCTGCTTTGCTCTCCCCAGTCCTCCCCGAAGGTGCGTCACCCTGTGCGTGACTCCCCTTTTGCACCCTCCTGGCGAGCATGAGGGCTGAGGCTGACAAACTCTTTGTCCCTTCCGACAAGTCATATATAATTTTTCCTATAAGCTGGTAGGTGGCACCTCCACCTTCCCAAGTCTCTTCAATGAGAACTATAGACCTCCCTTTCCAAAATAACTGCACTCATATTCACGGGTTCAGAATAGGCAACAAATGTATTTATGCCCCTCCCCAGCTAATCAGATCTCAGTGAGCACGAGGTGCGCACATATCCTGACTTCCTTGGAGTTCAGTCTATTAATTCATCCCATCACAGAAAAGGTGAAGTGCTCTCAGGCCCTGGGAGTACCAGCCGATTCTCTTTGCTCACTGATCACTGGAGGTGGACAACTTTGCTCACAGCTCCCAGTCATTTTTTAGCCAGACAGACACCCTACCCAAAACCTCTTCCTCATACAGCAAAGGTTAAGAAGTAGTGTTTTCTCCCTTTCAAACTATAATTACTTTTATTATTTCTGAGGCTACAAAATAAACAAAACCAGCCCCAAACAGTTCAATCCAAATCAAGGAAATTGCTCATTTTTCTTGCAGGAACAGAACAAAATATATGAGAAATATTATCCACCGGTTGGACTGTTGGGACATATTATTTAGAGGTGATGGAAGCAAATTCAAATCCCCTCCTAGAATGAAATAGATTCAATCTCTATCTTTGCTACCCCTGGCGCTTTGGATTTAGATCCTCCTCGTTTTTGGTGAATCTAAGCCTCTCTCTCATCCAATTTAACCAGCAAGACTGTCTGACTTGAATTCACTAATAGTTTCTTACTGATAGTGCCTCAGTAACATAAGAGTGTAAGACTGGATGTTTGGATTAGGGCATCCCTGGGGTAGGGACTGACAGCCCCGGGGGGCTGAAATGGGGTCCTGGGCCATGGGCAGGGTGGGGGGAGCCCCGGGGGACTGACATGGGGCAGTAAGGGCTGGCGGTGCCCTCAGGGCTTGGACGTCTGGGTAGCCATGTAAATTCTCAGCATCCATGGCATCCTATAAAGAGGAGATCTATAGCTAATTCCCCCCATTTGTTCTGCAAGAGTTTCCAGACAATTTTATCTAAGAAAACGAAAAATTGTTCCTTACTCTCTCCTCGGTACTCCCTTGATAGTCCTCTATCTCATCCCTCCCTCATAGCTTCTTTTTTTCCCAGGCCAAAGACTCCCAGCCTCTTTGGCCACAACTTGGACAGGAGCTGGGAGACTGAAATATTGTGATTCTATTTGTAAATAAAGTATCTTCTCACCCCCAAAAAGAAAAAAATGGCCAGAGCTATCTAATGCTTTCCAGCTGCTTTCCTTGTGTGCCCCGAAGTGTTTCTCAGATCCTTCTCTGTTCCTAGCTCATATAACCAGGCAGCTTAGGCCAAAAGAAACACCTAGTGAAAACACCCTCAGCTCAGTTCCTGAAGGGGTTTTGCACATGCTCTCTCCTTTCAGTTATCTCATTCTATAAAAATGATCTTAATTGTTTTGCACACTTATCCTGGGTTAAATAGGGACTGCTACGTGCAAAGCTCCGGCAAAGGGCATAGGGCAGAGAGCTCTTCTTTTCCTGAGGCGTGGAAAAGGGATTGTTCCTGATCCCTGCGCACAGTCCGGAGTCTGTGCCTGCTCTTCCTTGTGCCTGGGCAGCTGAGCAGAGAGGTCGTCAGGCAAGGCATTTCTTTCCTGTTAAGCGTGTTGATTAAAAGCCCCCAAACCCCCAACTCCTATGAACCAGGACTGAAAGCCAGAACATTGAGAGAAATGTGGGATAGGAGTAACTGAATACATTTCTGGCTTGGGAGGCTGAGATAGGGATTTGCTGCCTTTCCCCTGCCACAGCGGTTCCCGGGGCTGGCTGCCCGCTGCCCCAGGCACAGGGGCTCTCCTGGGGCAGGAGGGCCAGGGGCAGAAAAGCGGCCGCCATGGGGGCTGTCAGCCCGCTGCCTTTGCCCGCTCCTCCTGGGTTTAGCCAGCAGATGGTATTGCTGGCACACACCTCTGCAGGAAAGTTTTGCAGGAGGAATAATCAGGGCAAAAACCGAGCGAGGATCGTCGCGGTGCTGAGAGCGAACACAAACTCAGGCTCACATGGACCAGGGAATCTCCCATCATTGCCACTTCCAGCTGAAAGCCGAGCAACTTTCGGTTGTTACTGTCCTACTATTGCCCAGCTTTTCTGCATCAATTGTCCAAAAGTGTTTTGGATGCATACAATGCTCAGGGTTTCTCTTAACTGACGGATTAACTGTGCTGTATATTTACCTGCCTTTTACGGTGAAGACTAATATTTTTACCATTCATAGATGCTGTAAAGAAAGCACTGGGAAGCTTTGGAGAAAATTAACACAAACTCTCTCGCTTGGTCACTGGCTGTCAATGACCTGGTAATTAGAGATATCCTGCAGCACTCCCAGTCTCAGAAAGGTCTGCTCGTTGACTTGGTTTTTTACATAGCAGTTTGCTTAAGACTTTTTTCCCCCAACATCCATTAACACTTGACAGAAAAAATGTCAGTTCCAGAAAATGGAACATCCATACCTACTGAAATTACAATTAATGAACGAATTAGACACTGAAATCTGCCTTGGTGTTCAGAAAGAGTACTTACTGGAGTATAACACCCTTCAGAACCCCTTCTCTTTTCTCAGGAAATAATTACTATTGCCGGCTTCCTAATTTCACAGGCTGGCTGTTACCGCTTTCTAGACAGCAGCTCTAGGTAAGAGTCCTTCCTGTAATTTATTTTGGGCGAGAGTGCTCCATGGAGCTCCTTGGAGCCTTCTCCTAAAAAACATGCAGCACAGGACTTCACAAAGCCACTTGGTGTCACAGCCAGGACTCGTCACATCTGTGCTCCATGTTGTGCAGTGACTGATTTCAGGGAAATGCCTTATTTCCATGTCTTCTCTACAATGTTTTGTTTATACTGCTTTCCACGATCTACAGCCCAGGAGATGTACGCATTACATATGACGATCTAATGCAGCTTCATGTCTTAGAAATAAATGCCCTCACATACTGACTACATGTAGGCTGTGCCTTTTAAATGTAATATATGCTGTGAATTATTATGGCAGATCTTCACGCATCCTTCTAGGTAAGGTAATTTAATAAGACACAGAAATGACTGCCTGAAGGTGTGCATTTGCTTTGTGCAGACAGAGGCAGTTACTCTGATAGTGCTCTCATTTCTCTGAATCTTATATAGGAGCTGCCTAGGATATTGCAAATATCAGTGAGAAAAAATGTAGGGGGCAGGAACGGCATCATAAACTTAGTGTGTTTGTGTTACTTCTGCACAGCAAATTGTAACTGGCTGATGTATATAGGATGCACAGCTCCTTCACCAGTTTATTCTGGCTCCACAAAATACATAAAGAAACGGAGACAAGGAGCTCTGCTTTGCTCTCTATCACCCACATGCCTCTGGGCTCACTCTATTAGAAATCACCCTTGCAGCCTGAGCCCATGAGAGGGGGAGTGCTATAACTGGCTGGGTGGAAACCACAGAGATATAAGTGCTGAAGAGTTTCTGGTGCATTTACTATGGGTCCCGTCTTAAGTGATACATATTTTAACACTAAGCTCCAGCTATGGTCATCTTGAGGCTGTTGTTCCCTCAGCAGCTCTGTATTTTGTGTGCGGGTGGGTAATACGGTGCATGTGGGCTGGGATGAACAACCTTGTTTCATATCGCGTATCAGCCTTTGAAGCTACTTCGGCTGACAGTAAAAGCAGAGTGTTTTAACTACCATTTTTGGCCTCCTCAGACTTCTATTAAAGTGTAGTTATTCTAATATAACTGGGGGGGAGGAGGAAGGTTTCTTGGTGGAATTTTGTACAAATTATTTCTGTTCTCTTTCCTGATCACTTTAAACTATTTTCTCTCTAAGATCCCATTCTTCCTTTCACTAATGCACTTATTGACTCATATCTATGGAAGCACCTTGCCTCCTGGCTCCTTTTGCTGGCTCATTACATGTATTTATTGCTGCGTTTCTCTGAAGCAATTTCATTAAATTCTGCTTTATGCTTATCCCAGAAATCTACTGTTAGTATACAGTGCCTTTTCATGCTCATAGCAAGTGCAAGTTCATTCTGTCTCTTAAATTTTATTAATCTCTTTCAATCATTTAAAAATGAAAAAAACCAGTTAAGTTACTGCAGGATTTTGCCTCTTTCCATTAACAGCAAAATAAACCTAATTTCCTTCAGCTTTCTGCTTTATAGCTCAAAGCTTTGGTGTGGATTACTTTTTTTGAGAACCATTATGACTGCCCACAGGCAGAACAAGTTCAGTAAAATATCAGCTGCTGAATCTCCAAAGAAACATTCATTGGGGAAAAACTTGAGCTTTTTGTTTGCAGCATTTTGTAGTTACTTAAGAGGCATTTCTGTTCCCTTAGCCTCATGAAAGGTGACCATTAGCATTAGTATTTTTAAAGTGCCACAAGTATGAGGCATGAATGTGAACACTGTTGAGGGATTTGGAAAGCACTCTTGAAAGAGTCCAAAAGGCAGATTAAAAAAAAAAAAAATGCTGAGAATTATACATTGGCTCAAAGCCACTTTTGCCTCCAAATCCAGGCAAAAAAAACCCCCAAAAATAGACACCTGTAATTTTTGGTAACTGTTGTTCATGCTCCAAACAAGATAGTCACACAAGGTCCCTTGACATCCAGACCCTCAAAGCTATTTAGATGCCATTGTACAAAACTTTTGCTTGGACCAGAGTGTGAATGAAAGGCCCTATGGACTGACGGGTGGCCAGCCCTTAGTCTAGTGGCACGTTCACTACCTTATGCAGTCCTGCTGCATTTTCAAACACATCTCAGGAATCAGTTGCAAAGAAATCCCCAAATTCCTGTTACTCCATGGTGTAAGGTATGCACATGTACCCTCCCTCTCCCCAGTAGTTCCTGGATGCCTTACATCCAGCTTCCACAACTACAGGAGACCTCCTTCCTCTGATGTGTAGATAACCTGAGGATTTAGGTTCACATATCTGCACTTGCATGGCGGTATTTCATCCATATGCAGATGCAGTACATGGTGAAACTGGAATTAAGGATTCTTCTCTGGTGAATGTTTCATAATTGCTAAAAAGAAGCCCATGGTTGATTTGGCTTCACTGAGGCTGAACAGTATCTGGGTGCCACAGCACATCCTGATTTCTGCTCCACCCGTTGCCAACATCAGGGACCAGACTGGAGAATGCTTTTGCTTCCTTCAGACCACTGTGACTGGGTGTCTTTCCCATGAGGAGAAAGGGGGGGTACAAAGCAGAGATCTCTCTGTGACTCTCACCCATCAAAGAGGCAGAATGATGTTTTGTGCACATCTAAAATGTAGTGGTATGGTCAAATTGTAGATGTTATTCTCAGTACAGTTGAGAATCACAGGACGTTGTTAACAATCCTTATGTATTTAAAGACTCCAAAGTTTTTGTAAACTTATTTATCCAATAGATGAGTGAGCAAGGAAGGGATGCCAAGCCGTTAAAGGAATCAGAACAATTTGGCTGGTTTGTTTCATGAAGTATTGGATGTCATGCTTCTCCCAGAGAAAAGAAGTGAAAACAAGACGAAAAATATTGGTGGAGAAATGAAAAAGAATAAAACATTTGTCCTACAGCTTTATTGAAGAGGAAGAATGTCAGTGGGATAATAAGCACAGTATAATGCATCCTCCCACCCTTCCCTTGTTCTCTCCCCTTTTTATAAAGGGAAACCCTGGAGGTTTTGCTGGTCACTTGTGCTTTGCACAAAAACTTTAGCTATTTTTCCAAAACACATATTTTTACCCAGGGTATCTTGACTTCAAGACTGGGATTTGGATTAATGCACTGTGTAGCACAGTTAGCTGTGTTTGGAGAGTGCTCAGGCTACAGCTGCTGCAAAATCAAATTGCCCAATTGTTCAGCCAAAAGTGGACACTGGGAGAACATAGTGGCATTACTTTTGAGACAGGATTGGCTTCACCTGATCTCCAGCTGCAGTTCAGGACTTTGATGTTTAAATCCTTAAGTGCTAAGGCCCCAGGTGCAACGTTCGCTTGGCATGACTGTTTCCACTAGCACCACTTCTTCTTGGCCACCTAGAATGCTGTGAAGCATGTTCCTGCAGAGCTGAAACTGTGGGGCTTTGTCACACAAGTGCACTACCGGGGGTAAATCACAATAAAACAATAAAAAGAGTGTGATTTAAGGCTGTTTTTCTGCATGGATGGTGAACTAGCTCTTTAATGGGGAATATTATACAAACCTAGAGGGTAAGCTCTCTCCTTTTTAGCACACAAGTCCTTAACTCAAGGATCTCATAGGGCAGACACCCCAGCTGGAGTTTCTTGTCACCCCCCTAGAGAATAGGTACTAACTTCTCCTATGTGGATTCTCTGGTGTCTAATAACGTCTAGGCAGCAGCCTTGTTCTCTGAGCAGACACAGATAAGCTACAGCTGTGCTAATACATATGCTGGGGCTGTTTGCTCATTCTCAGGCCAATAGCAAAGAAACCTGCCAGGCCCCTACCATCAACCTCTCCCCCTCCAAAACAAAGTGACTGCATGAGCTATTAGGACTGGTCCCTCTTGGTCTGTACTAACTCCCAAACCAACCTCTTTGAGGAACGCTGCTTTTGTAGCAGTATGGGAAGAGATTTTGAGTTTGTATTTCTGGGAAGTTCTCTCTATAATATACTGGTAGAGACATAGCTATAGACTTTCTCTCCTCTGCCTGGCCAGCTGTTTTCATGATACGCTAAACATGATGGGTTCAAAATTTGATGGGTGAGAGGGATGGCACATACATGCCATGTGCTTGCATCTCTTTCAGAAGTCACGCACACTGCATGGAGTGCGCATGTCCTTGGGATATCTCAGGTGCCAAAATAACAGGAAAGACAAGAGATGGGCCAGGGAGAAGGAAAGGGAGGGACTGTGGGTCATTAAACAGGCCTGTTGATGTTCTCCTGCCCTCTCCGTGAGGGGCTGTGGCAAGCACTCAGGTTAACCCACCCAGCCAGGTAGGCACTGGGACTCTGTCACCCTCAGGGCTGGCCTTCTTCAGGAGAGGACTGAGCTCCAGAAGATGTAGCTGGATGAGAGCTTTCGGTGTTAGTGGTGGGAAGTTTACTGGACTTAGCCTGAATACTACTGGGAAAGGCAGCACTGGTGTTTCACAACCCCCATTCTTTTCTTTAAATCTATAGTTTTTTTAACATGCATGAAGCAACAGCAATCCTTTGAAATGATTTCTCCTCCTTTTTTCTCCTTTCTAACCTGTACCAACTAATTATAATCACAAGAACTAAGGCTTCAGGATGAATCCCTAAAAAACTGGGCAGTGCTAGGAGTAATGCTACCCCTTCAGCCTCAGTCCAGTTTCCTTGGACCTATGAATCCTGCCATGGTCTTTAACTATATGATAGCTGTTCTTCCCCTAGGCCCTGCATCCTCATTGCAGATATGTGTGGAATAATGTGGTTCCTTCTTTTTGCACAGCGTGTTGGCACCCTGCCTCATTCATTGTAGGCTATTCAAACCATGCCCTGATGATAAGGTTATTAATTTCTGCCAGCGCTTTTTTTTGGGGCTGATCACTGTCGTGACTGTCTTCCACACAAGAATTAGTCAATGCATAGTTACAGTTCCCCAGCAAGGAGTCCCCACAATCAGCGAGCAGAGTCACAGCTGGATTCCTAATTTTGGATGCCCGTTTGAGGTATCTGGCATCTTTTTTCCCCAGCTGTTTAATATTATGTAACACTGTAAATAATTAATATGAGCTGATTTTCATTTCAGTTGCAACTGTAAGAAAGTTATTGATAATCAAGCTAGATACAAAGAAAATGCATGCAGCATGACTGCTTCTTTTTAAATGCCATGTTTATGTATCTTGCCTGGCAGTATGTACAGTTGATAAGGGCAAAGCAAGACCCACACCTCCAGGACAGCATACAACACCCTGAGCCAGGATCTTATACTTCCCTCAGGAAACGTAGCTTCCAGCTCCCATGAGAAATAAATCTTACAGGACTGCCTTACAGGACTGACTTCAACATCTCTAGAGTCCAGAGGACCAGAGGGACGAGAAGTGAATGCTGGAGATGGAGCTGCTATTTCTGATGGCGTGAGATGGTGAGCTCTCTCCCAGTCCTGCAAGAGCTATTCTCACCACAGCTGTTGAGGTCTCAATAGACCGGCATTACTGATGCTACTTTCTCTTCCTCATTCTCATCCTTCCCTACTGCTGTTTCTTTGTATCCTCTTCCGCCACCTCTTTCTTCCCTTTCTTCATTCTCTTTCCTCCTCCCTTGCTCCTCCCTCTGCTTATCCCTTCCCCCTGCAATTGGCAGTGACTGGAGAAATGCAAACCCGTTGTGAAATGCAAATCAATAATCCCAGCAGACTTTATTCGTTTGGCCTCTGCTTCAGGCCACACCATATTTTCATTGTTGATATGGCTCAAGGGTTCTTCCCTGGCAGTCCAGCATGTCCTGAAGCCCTTCTTTCTTTCACCCCATCACCAAACTCGTCCCTGATTCTTCCTTTCTCCCTCAATAATCTCCCACCTGTCCACCCACACCTTTCCTGTGTTCAGCCTCCATCTCCATACAGACTCAGTCTTTCTCTCCCAGGTTTTCCATCTCATTCTGGCATCTCCAAGCTCCCAGCTCCAGCTTTGATTTCCCTCCAAGCGTTCTCTGATTTATCTTTTCCCATTTAATCTCTTTCTGCAGTCATTCCCACTCCTGTACCTCACAAGTCTCATCCTCATTTAAAAAAGGTGGGTTTCTGTTGTACCATACCTGGGAACCAGCAGAGAGAGCATAAAGGAATGGTGCTTGCTGTTCCCTGCTCCGATGGCCAGCGCACCATGGGCGCCAGTGTTTAGGAAAAGCAACTGAAAGGGAAGTCATCTACACCTGAAAGTGGGATTGAGGTTAATAAAGACCTCACTTCTAGCCTTTAGTTTCCAGCTGCTAGCAGCTCTCTGCAGACGAACACATGAAGGAGAAGAAGATGATTGGGAGTAGTCAACATGGATTTATGAAGGTCTTGCTTGACCAACCTGATAGCCTTTTTATACGAGATTACTGGCTCGGTGGATGAGAGGAGAGCAGTAGATGTTGTTTATCTCAACTTTAGCAAGGCTTTTGGCACTATCTTCTGTGACATCCTCGTAGACAAGCTGTTGAATGGGCAGATAAACAGGCAGTGATGTCGACTGAAAACCAGCTGAACTGCCAGACTGGAAAGGTTGTGATCAGTATCATGAAGCTGAGCTTGAAGCTGGTCACTAGTGGTGTATACCAGGGATCAATACCAGGGCCAATGACCTGGACGACAGGGCAAAGTGCACCCTCAGCAAGTCTGCAAGTGATAAAAAACTCTTGCAGGAGAAGGCTCAGGGTATCCTTTAACAAGAAGTTAAACGTCAGCCAGCAATGCGTCCTTACAGCAAAGAAGGTCAACAGTCTCTGGGTGCATCAGGCAGAGCTTTGCCAGCAGGACGAGGGAGGGGATCCTCCGGTCAGCACTGGTGAGACACACCTGGAGTGCTGGGTCCAGCTCTGGGCTCCACAGCAATAGAGAGGCATGGACGTACTAAAGTGAGTCCAGCGCAGGACCACAACGGTGATTAAGGGACTGGAGTACCTCTCATACAAGGAGAGGCTGAGAGCTGGGGCTGCTTAGCCCGGAGAGGAGAAGGCTCGGGGGGGTCTTATCCATGTGTACAAATAAATACCTGATGGGGGGTAAGTAAAGAAGACAGAGTCAAGCTTTTCTCAGTGGTGCCCAGGACAAGAGGCAGTGGGCACAAACTGAAGCACAGGAGGTTCCACTTAAACATAAGAAAAACTTTTTACTGTGAGGGTGACTGAGCACTGGCACATGTTGCCCAGAGAAGCTGTGGAGTCTCCATCCCTGGAAATACTCAAAACACGACTGGATGTGGTCCTGACACAGCTCTAGCTGACCCTGTTCTGTGCGTGGGGTGGGGCTGGACGATCTCCAGGGGTGCCCTCCAGCCTCAATTATTCTGTGATTTATTCTGCTAGTACAGGTAGCTTCCAGAGGGGAAAGAGCTTGGTCCACAGTCCACAGTTTGCTTATATTTCTCCATACAGTAACATTCAATTACCTGCATGTCACCCTCATTTCACACCTGCACTAATTGAAAGCAGATTTATGAGTGTAAGCTTGACCTCTGTTTCTGGTCCTGAAAGGCAGTTTCACAGAAATTGAAGGGAATGCTGCTGGGTTTTTTTTTTTTTGGTAGGGATTCGCAAACTCTTCCCAAAGCAGGCAACACCATTCAACCCCTCCCCTTTTTTTTGCTTTCCTAGCATTAGAACTAATACAGAATAACATTTTGCAGGGCAAGGAACTGCAGATGTAGTGTGCATGGCAATAGATTTTAAGGAAACTTTTCCATCTGCCTAAGAAAGATTTCTAGTGACAAGCAGAGCCCACATAGCAACAGCTGAGGTAAACTGTTCATCATTGAAGTTTTCAGTTGAAAAATATGCTTATATGGATTTTATTATTTTGTAACTACGTAATATGGTATTGCCATTGCTAGTAATAGGCCACAAGCTTTGTACTGAGTTTGCAAGGCCTCAGGACTGAGGCTTGTCAGGCTTGCTCTGCATGAATATTTTGTGACCTGCCTGCAGCTTTGTTTTACTTGATTTAGTTGTAATAGCAATTTTTCTAATTGACTGGGTGTCTGTGGCTAAAGAATAAAGGTATAAAAGCACGCTAGCAAATATAAAATTGCCCCCAGGTGGGTCCTGGGGTGCGGAAGAAGAAACCATCAATGTGAACATTTTGTTCTTCCCAGCAAAAGCCTTAAAATGCTGATGACTTGCTGTAACAACCCCTCACCGTCACCAGCATGAAACCACCTACATTGCGGCCCAGAGGAGCAGGGAGAGGGTCAGCGTAACTCCTCAAAAAAGGTAGAAAATAAGAAGTGTTTCTGGATCAGTTCTGACCGTATTGTTATTCTTTTTTTTACCTGTAATAATTAAATCTGGACTAATAATGATTATACTGTTAAGATTTCAGTTATACTAACAATAAATTCTTTAAATAAACAAAATTTTGAGCATAACAATTCCTAGTTTTTAAAATCCAGCTTGTAGCGTGTCACTTGGTAGTCACCAACAACTCCACAGACAGTGGATGATCTTAAAACCCTCATGATTCCCATGACTGAAACCAATTATAAACCTGGCCATGGTAGTTCTGCAAAGTCCTCCAGCAATTTAGCTTCCATAGCTCTACTACACATGTTGTAAGACCATAACTATGAGACAGACTTCTTGATTCAATCTGAGCCCAGTTTAGCTCTCAGATGGTATTTCATCTAACTGTTAACACTTAAATCATTCACAATAATGTTTTGATGATTGCTGCAAAAGCTAACTCATTTTCTAAATCTGCAATAGCACTACTTGGGTTTCTGTACCATTCTGTCACTTTGCTGAGCTGTCAAGAAGGAGCAAGAGATGATCTGTAAACCCAGTAAGGCTGTTGTACGTTAAGACTTCCCAAGCAGGTAGGCTTTGAAAGAGTTTAATGCAGAAGCCTGCAAACTTTTTCATATCTTTCCTTTTATTTTTCTCCTTGGAGGACAAGGAAGAAAACTGGGGCTAAGGTGGAACAGCTAATAGAACAAATACATAGAAAGCAAAATTGCCGTCTCTGCATTGACCTCAATACTTGGAGAGATTAATGCTGTCACGTCAAGGGGACAGATCACCTCATGAAAGACTTACCATATGAAGTTGCAAAACTTCCATCAAGGACTTCATTAAGTTCAAGTCATTTAACTGGAGAATTGCTGACACTGCATCTATCTTCAAAAAGCAGAAAAGTACGATCTGGACAACAGAAGAATTGGTATGTTCTTCTTCCCCCAGATTACTGTCCTTGATGTTACCTGAAATTGCATAGGGAGATTCTTTAGTGGTTGAGGAGACAGAACATAAAAATACATTGTTTGTCTTAGTAGACCTGTGTCCGCATATTTCTGCTATCATTCCTTCTTGTCCCTGGCAATAGGGTGACATTTTACTGTTGGGAAGTTTGGGCTCTGTAAGCAGTTTGAGATCTGAGTCATTCTGTGGGATGAGGACCTTGCTGAGTAATACTTTCTCCAAAGGGCATCCTTTGTAAGAAAAGGACTGTGATTGTGTAAGAAGATTCATGCAAGAGATTCTTGAAGAAAGCATCCCCAAAGACAGATTGTGAGTCGCATTGGTTCCTCTGCTAATATAAGACACTTTGGACATGTGATCTGTTGTTTAGGAAAGTGTGATGCATGGGGGTTGTTTAAAAGGTGGGATGACTTTTTTTCTTTCCCTCCTTGTGGGACATTCATTAGTTAATGCCCATTAAGGGAAAGGCAGAAGGGAATTTCTCTCCAAAACTTGTACTTGTTAATAGCAGTCCCCAAAGGATCCGTTTGCAATTTATCAGGAAACACTCTAAATCCTTGTGTTGTAGGCCGCTCTGGACTGCCTGCACACACTGCTCTTTTTGCATTCTCTACTTTTGGGAAAACAGACTATTCTGTGTTTCTCTTTTGGTCCATAATTTACGCTGTCACTAAGGCAATAAACAGGCATAATGCTAAAAAAAAAAAAAAAAAGCAAGAGTTTATACCTTGAGACTTTAAGGTCAGGCCTCTCATTGCAAGGTAGGAAACAAAAGGTTATAGGTTAAACAAATACATACAGTCAGAATTGTTTCTTAACAACAGTGTGTTCTTCTCGGTGCTCATTTTCACTTACCTTACAGTCCCAGGATGCATCCTGGCCAAAGGAACGGGAGGTTTAGTACTAACGGCAAGATCCCCTCTTCTGAATGATGCCCTCAGTTCTTATTTTAGGGTTTCCTGCAGGGCAGCCACCTCAGCATCTTCTCTCCATTTTATTATTCAGATTTGGAATATGAATGAAAATGTATTTGATGGCTCTTCTGGGAAGCTTGTATTTTGTGTTCTTCACTCAAAGATTTTATCACTCCAGGGTTCATCCCTGAAAGAGCAAGGGGTATATGGACTGTGCTCTTGTTGGAGGTGGCTGTGGGATGTTACCCCATCCTCTTTAGTCTTGCTATCTTGCTGCTGGTGAACTCATATCAAATGTTATACAGACTGTTGGTCATAAATGTCTTCAGGCAAGTTTATAATTTCTGTTATGTTACTAGTTTTCTACACAGAATGCAACTGGGCATGGATGGCAGGTTATTAGTTACTCTGTCTGAGCATGTCTATAGGAGGGCGAGCATCCTCTGCGCTCCACAACAACTGTTTCAGGGGTTCCTATATCATGACAACTCATTTGCTTTAATATTTAGCTTCTGCAACCCAGTTTCTCATCCGAGAACAAGACAAAGCCCTCAAAATCCAGGGTCCAGTATCTGAGGCCAAAGACTTCTGGGAAAACAGGGTTACCCTGGAATATGTTGCAGAGGTGCTTCTTCAAGCAATGTTTGCCCTTTCTGATCCCTTGGTCTGCCTTTTCATTCCCAGGCTCTACATGTGCACCAATGGCCAGGTTGGTGCTCTTGGAGGAAGCACCTGTATACCACTGCTGTGGAGAAAATTGTCCTTGCAGTTCTGAAAACAAGGAGGACTGCAGTAAATTACTCTTCTGTACCTTCCAAGTACTTTTCTCAAAATGGATGCTAGATGATGTCTCTACAAGAAACCTTTCTGTTGGGACATTAGAAAAGCTGTGGCAAGCTGGAACAGCAATGTCAGAAATACAAATTTTAACACTTTTTTACTGTGTGGGTGACCAAGCCCTGACACAGATTGCCCAGAGAGGTTGTGGAGTCTCCACCCTTGGAAATACTCAAAAGCTGTCTGGACGTGGTCCTGGGCAACCAGTTATAGGTGGCCATGCTTGAGCAGAAGGGTTGGACCAGATCAGCTCCAGAGGTCCCTTCCAACCTCAACCAGTCTGAGATCCTGTCGTTCTGTTCAAGTCACTGCTCTGCCTGATGCAGACCAGGACTTATCATCAGGCTCTCACATTGATTTCTCGAACCTCAGGTCCGAGTTTTCCAGTGTTTCCTCTGCTCCTGGCCTTGTTTAACTCTGTACGAATATCTAGTATTTGTGGAAGGTGGGTGCACAGTGCAGATGAGCACCCTAATCATAAAACTGTTGACCATTAGGAGATTGATAGTACACCTTCACCACCCGTGTTTGAAACTCCAACCTATCGAACGTGGCTGATGTACTTTTGTGAGAAATCCTGCCTTCAAGTGGTTCACATTTCACCTTTCATCAGAAAAACTCCCACTAAGTTCTACTCCTAAATAGTTTAAAATGTGTCATTTATATGGGCTTTTCTCTTTGTTTTTGGAGACTATTCTGTGAGTCAATAGACCTCAGTATTAGGAAACCTTCCTTCATATCAAGCCTGTTGCCCTTTCCAGGATTTCACCTCATTAGTCCTATGATCTATGTCTCTGTCCCTTCTTAGCTCTCTCACCCTGCACATGAATCTTCGTCTGTGAAGTTGTACGGGAAAGTATAACCTACATCAAAGGGGACTCCAGCAAAGTTGTGAGACAATGTCCATTCCCAAAAAGAAAAAACGAAAGAGGGAGAAAGAAAACAGGGGCCTACTGTGTGGCAAAAGCAATTTCCAGAAAAAAAAAAAAAGCCTGAAGCTTGCCAATGTATTGAATGGGAAGACTAACAGTGGTTTCAGCTGCTGAATGACAAATAAAGTAGTATTTCCCTGGAAGGGGATACTCTGAGGAGCCAAAAGATGAGCTGAAAGTCAACACTGTATATTAATGGTGCAGAAGATTGTGGAAAGTCTTAAGAAGAACAACTGTACACTCAAGAACTGAATCTGAGTTTTCCAGTGCCAAATAAAGCTGACAAGGTAGGATGAATTGTACAAGCAAAAGCAAAGCTGTACAAGCTTGGGTTATTAACCAATGTCTTAATAAGAGACTGGACAATCGCAGAAAGAACCTGCAAACATCTGTGAAGAGTTTTTATCCAGTCTAAACACAACAAGCTAAACGTCTATGCTGTACATTAGTGGGTCATGGACTGACAAAACACTAAAGCATTGTTGCTATGGTAGATGTGTTGACAAATGCGGTTTCAGGCAACTATGCAAGAACTATCAACATGGCTCCTTTTCTGTCACATTAAAGCTAGCTTTGGGGTTTTTTTTTAAGCTATACTGAAGAGAATCGTGACTGATAACTGATAGTTAATAAGTCATTAAGCAAACAGTAGTTTTACAGTCAGCCTCATCTGTCCATTACAGTAAGTAGCACATGCTGGGAGAAAGTATGTAGTCTCTTGGTGTCGTGGTTTAACCCCAGCCAGCAGATAAACCCCACGCAGCCACTCGCTCAACCCCGCCTCCGGTGGGATGGGGGAGAGAATTGGGAGGGCACAAGTAGGAAAACTCCCGGGTTGAGATAAAAACAGTTTAATAATTGAAATAAATGAAGTAGAACAGTAATAATAACAATGAGAACAACAACAATAACAGAATATATAAAGAGGCGATGCACAATGCAACTGCTCACCGACCACTGACCGTGTGTCATGAACGGGGGGCGAGCCCCCCCCCCCACCTGGTTTTTATACTGAGCATGATGTCACATGGTATAGAATACCCCATTGGCCAGCTGGGTCCACCACCCCGGCTGTGCTCCCCCCCAGCTCCAGCTTGCCCTGCACGTGGCAGGGCATGGGAGGCCAAAAAGAGAAAACAAAAGTCTCCCCGGTGCAAGCACCACCCAGCAACAACCAAAGCATCAATGGGCCATTAATGCTCCTCTCATACCAAACCCAAAACACAGCACACCCCCCAAGCTACTGGGAAGAAAGTTAACTCTGTCCCAGCCAGAACCAGGACACTTGGGCACCTACACTTTCTCATGTATGTACACAATTATTCTTGACGTTAAAAAAGAAGTAATTACCAAGGATGAGCACAGTCTTCACTGGTGAAAATCAGTAGCACTCTGCATCTGCTGAGGTTCAGTCCATCCTCACCGCATTTTCATTTTTAATCTCTATGCCATATGCAAAATTCAAAGACAAGAGCCCACTAAAAAGAAGAAGAAGGGGGGACACCTACTGGGTGTAGTCTCCTCTAAACGATCCTTCTGTTTTGAGGAAGGTTTTTACATGTAGGATATGGTGAAGCAGAGTTAAAGGATCTTCCCTTTTGTTCAGTACAACACTCCTTTGCAGCCATCTCTGAGGATAAGGGTGACCCGGGCTCTCTCTCCCATCCGAGGGGATGTAAATCCTCCAGCTTTATCTCTTCGGATGTATGAGCTAGTCTGTAACAGAAGATGAGGAGTGAAGGGAGGAAAGGATCGTGGCTCACTGCATACCTGCTCTTCATCACAGGGACAAAGGGTTAAATCTGGATGAATTAAAGTAGGATTTCAAGGTATGACATTTGGCTTTTTGGTAATAATAAGTGAACTTTGATGGTAGGAATTAATGTCTGCCTGTTAGGCATCTCTCAAAGTATCATCCAAGGGTTGTCATTCAGCTTTATCTGGAGGGGAGGGAGACACACTTTTGGGAAAACAGAGGATCCTAGAGACTCCAGCTAGGTTTTGAAGCTGGTCCCCACTATTTTGGCCACTATTTGGAAGGGAGAACGTGACTTGCAACAGGTGAATACGAAGATTCCTGCTTGATAAAAAAACACACATCAATATTTTGGATTCTGGAGCATATTAAATATCCTGCTAAGCCTTCTCATGAAAGTATGACAAAATTTCTGTTTAGGGAAAAGCACCGGTACAACTTCCA